>NC_057810.1:277203960-277395306 GCF_018294505.1 Triticum aestivum
CTTGCCTTCTCTCCCTCCTGCCTCTGCCGTTGAGCGAGGGCACTCCACGCCACGGCGATGAGCTCTTCCTCCGCCGCGGCCCCCGCCGTGCGCTCCGGCGTGTGGGATGGCTCGGAGGTAGAAGAGGAACACATCGAGTTCCTCCGCCAGACACGCCGTCTCCCCAGCGCGGACCACGTGCGCGCCGGCCCCGCGCCAGAGGGGGAGATCCGGCCGGCGCCGGAGGAGGGCGAGTGGGTCATCTTCCGCTCGCACCTCATGCGCGGCCTGGGGCTGCGGGCGAGCGGCTTCTTCCGCTCGTTCTTGGAGTTCCACAGCCTTCAACCGCACCACCTCACCCCGAATATGGTGGTGTTGCTCTCCGCCTTCGCCACTCTGTGCGAAGGTTTCCTCGGGGTTCTCCCCACCCTCGAGCTGTGGGGAGAATTCTTTTCATCTAAGCTCGGCACGCAAGTCGCCGGCATACCGGCTCAGTGCGGCACCTACCTCGCGGTGCGGCGCTCGACAGCCGACAACCCTTTTCCCCCCATCACGCTGATCAAGTTGGTGAAGATGTGGCAGCGCTCATATTTCTACGTGAAGAACCTCTCCTCCGACGGTGACTGGGTCAACTTGCCGCCTTACAACGACGCCCCCCTAACTGGAAGGCTCCCCAGCTGGTCTCACCGAGTCAAGACGCTGACTCTCGCCGGAGCCGCCGCCATAGCGCGACTCCGAGTCTTGACGCAGTCGGAGGGTCTCGTCGGGGCCGACTTGCTGGCCGCCTTCATGGCGCGTCGAGTTCTCCCGCTCCAAGGCCAGCCTCACCTGATCTGTCAGATGAGCGGCCTCCGAGACCCAAGTCGGATGCGCACCAAGGAGATGCCCCGCAAGGAGGTGGCGAACTTGGTGAGCCATATCGCGCACTGCGAGTTCGAGGAGGACTGGCAATTCAGCAAGGAGCCGTACTCGCGCGACAACCCCCCACCAGTGGTAAGTCGCGTCCCCCTATTGTTTTGTCTTCTTTGCAGCCGACTCCGGCTTCTAACTCTTGTCGGTTTCTTCTGAGCCAGAACCCCCTCATGGAGCCTGCAGCCGGCGCCACGAGATAGCCCCGCGAGTATGTTCCCGATCGTGCGGACAGCGACATCGATGACCCTGACTTGGGGGCGGCGGCGGTGGATGCCGACGCCGAAGGCGGGGGAGAAGGAGCAGAAGGCGGCTTCAGGCCCTCGGCCACCTTCGTCGACTGGCCTGACGACGACGCCGAAGGGGAAGTCGCCCCGCGCCACCAGCCGAGGGCCGGCTTGTCGGGCGCCGGCCCCTCCGCCGGCCTGGCTGGCCAAGGCGGCGCGAAGAGGCGTCCCGCCGGGCCGAGTGCGCCCGACGGCAAATTGAAGAAGCTCAAGAGGGCGGCCGCCGCGACCAAACGGGAGGAGGCGGCCGCGAAGGCCAACCGCTCCCGAAGGGAAGTGAGAAGGCCGCCGCTAGTCTCTGCGTAAGTGTTTATACTCTTTTATTTTCCTTCGTTGAATCTTGTCTGAGTCTTCTTTTATTCTCCCTCCGTTCTTCTTCAGGGCCCCTCTTTCCCTTGAGAGAGTTGCCGTCCCCTCCGTCATGGGGTCGGCAGAGACGTTCGCCAATACTCGGCGGGCCGATCCTGCCGCCGACCTCTGGGAGGCGACGGAGTGAAATGCGCGGGAGAAGCGCGACGAGGAGGAGGCCGACTGTCTGGAGAAGGCGGAGGCTGAGAAGGCGGCCGCCAACGCCCAGAAGAGGCTAGAGGATGCCGAAGCCGCCCTTGTGGCGAGACGGCGTGCCGAGGAGGCCGCGCGTCGCCGATCGGCGATGCTCGTCCCCCCATTGTCGTCTGCACCGCCACCTCTGGAGTTCACGGGGCAGACCGGAGAGGCCGGCACCGAGAACCCCATCGTGGATAAGGAGAGCGGCGAGGCTTCTATGTCGGACACTCTCGTGCCGCCACCGCCGCCTCCGCCGCCGTCTGGGAGACCGCACGGCAAACAGCCGGTGGGTCAGCTGGAGCCGCCGATCACGGACGAGGCCGAGGCGCGGCTGCTTCTTCAAGTCACCTCGCCGGTGCGCCGCTGTCTTGAGAGGGCGACCTCGGCGCCGCGACCTCGGGAGACCGGCGCTGCCAGCTCGGCAACCCTAGACGCCGAGGCCTCAAGCGCCGCGCCCACCGGGTGGTTGCGCGGAGGCGGCACCGGGCCGCTAAACCAAGCGCTCCTGGACGTTCAGGCGAAGCTGCGCGCCGAAAGCGACACCCTTCAAACTTGCACTACGGCGCATCTGGCCGCGCGGACGTCCGTCCGAGTACGTTTCCCTCTTCTTTTTGATTCTTGTTTTTCTCTGTGGGGGCACGCCAGCGCACCCACTGGGTGTAGTCCCTGAGTTGTGGGCCGGCTGCTGAGAAGGCGGTTCGGAACTCCCTCTGGTGAGTTCCAAATACTAACTTTGTGTAACGCCCCGAGACGATCGCCGTGGGCCGAATGCATGTGTTGAATGAGATGCACCGTTTGCACTGTGTCCGAATTGTCACTCGTTTTCCATGCCACTAACCCGTGGGAACCCGGTAGTCGGGACCACCCCACCATCTCTAGCATGTTGCGCACATCCGCACGCCTCCTTTTGCATCGGTATCTCCGGGAGCTACCGGAACCGATATGTTGCCGTGGCATCATTTTCGGATTCGTTGCCGTGACACCCTTTCGTTTCCGCCATGGTGTCAAATGCTTCATAACATGCTCATGTCAACATTTTCATAAAAATTGCATAAAACTTGCATATGTCATCCACATCATGATAACAACATTTAAAATGTTTAAAACTGTTGCTTGCGTTAAATTGCTAATTGACATATGGGGATTTTTGGAATTGTTGTTTGTTGTTTCCTGCCTCATTTAAACTTGCCTAAATAGGTGGTTTGATCATGTTTCACCTCTTGCCATGTTTATAACAACATGTAATATTGTTGTGTTCCTAAACAAGAGAGAACTAAATAATGATGTGGTGCTTCGTCAATATGCAACTCGTTGCATATTGAGCTCCACTTAACTTGTAGTAATGTTTGTTGCACTTTGCCATGCCATGCCTCATTAAACCGGACATGCATCATACTTGATTGTGCATCATGCCATGTTTATGCCTGTGTGTTTACCATGTTGTATGCTTCTTTCCGGTTTGCTTCTCTCGTTAGCTTTGGTTTCGTTCCGGAGTTGTGAGGATTCGTGCGACTACATGCGTTTGTCTTCTTCATGGACTCGTTCTTCTTCCTTGCGGGACTTCAGGCAAGATGACCATTACCCTTGATATCACTTCTATCTTTGCTTGCTAGTTGCTCCGTTCTATCGCTATGCTGCGCTACCTATCACTTGTTTTACAAAGCCTCCCAAATTGCCATGTCAGCCTCTAACATTTTCACCCTTCCTAGCAAACCATTGCTTGGCTATGTTACCGCTTTGCTCAGCCCCTCTTATAGCGTTGCTAGTTGCAGGTGAAGTTGAAGATTGCTCCATGTTGGACAGGATTATGTTGGGATATCACAATATCTCTTATTTAATTAATGCATCTATATACTTGGTAAAGGGTGGAAGGCTCGGCCTTATGCCTGGTGTTTTGTTCCACTCTTGCCGCCCTAGTTTCCGTTATACCGGTGTTATGTTCCTTGATTTTGCGTTCCTTATGCGGTTGGGTGATTTATGGGACCCCCTTGACAGTTTGCTTTGAATAAAACTCCTCCAGCAAGGCCCAACCTTGGTTTTAACATTTGCCACCTAAGCCTTTTCCTTTGGGTTCTGCAGACTCAAGGGTCATCTTTATTTTACCCCCCGGGCCAGTGCTCCTTCGAGTGTTTGTCCAAACTAGAGCACCGTGCGGGACCATTCCTTGGCAACTTGGATTACGTCGATACCTATATGCTTAGCTTATCCGGTGTGCCCTGAGAACGAGATATGTGCAGCTCCTATCGGGATTTGTCGGCACAGTCGGGTGGTCCTGTTGGTCTTGTTTTACCATTGTCGAAATGTCTTGTAAACCGGGATTCCAAGACTGATCGGGTCTTCCTGGGAGAAGGAATATCCTTTGTTGACCGTGAGAGCTTGTGATGGGCTAAGTTGGGACACCCCTGCAGGGTATAAACTTTCGAGAGCTGTGCCCGCGGTTATGTGGCAGATGGGAATTTGTTAATATCCGGTTGTAGAGAACTTGACACTTGACTTAACTAAAACACATCAACCGCGTGTGTAGCCGTGATTGTCTTTTCTCGGTGGAGTCCGGGAAGTGAACACGGTTTTGGGTTATGTTTGACGTAAGTAGGAGTTCAGGATCACTTCTTGATCATTGCTAGCTTCACGACCGTTCCTTTGCTTCTCTTCTCGCTCTTATTTGCGTATGTTAGCCACCATATCATGCTTAGTCACTGCTGCAACCTCACCACTTATCCATTCCTTACCCATAAGCTTAAATAGTCTTGATCTCGCGGGTTTTGAGATTGTTGAGTCGTCGTGACTCACCAGATACTATCACAACAGTTGCAGGTGCCGATGATACCAGTGCAGAGGATGCAACCTAGCTCAGATGGGAGCTCAACGAAGATCTTAGTTGTTGCTATGTGTTGTTTCTTGTTGATCAGTAGTGGAGCCTAGTTGGGACGATCGGGGATCTAGCAGTTGGGTTATCTTCATTTCTTTTGGCTTCGTCCGTAGTCGGACTATGTGTGTACTCTGAATGATGTATGATTTATTTAAGTACTTGTGTGAAGTGGCGATTGTAAGCCAACTCTTTATCCGAGTCTTGTTCATTACATGGGATTGTGTGAAGATGACCCTTCTTGCGACAAAACCACAATACGGTTATGCCTCTAAGTCGTGCTTCGACACGTGGGAGATATAGCCGCATCATGGGTTTTACACTTTGTCTCCATTGACTTATTGCAGGAGTATCATATCCTCCGCGCCGCTGCCTTCAACCGCAATGTTGAGGAGTTGAACAAGCGGGCCGCCGACTTGACGGAAAGCCGGAGTATGCTCTTTTTCCTTTTCTTCGCGGGGGCGCGCTGGTGCACCCGCGGGCTGTAGTCCCCGAGATTCGGGCCGACTGCTGAGCAGTCGGGCCGGATCTTCCCAGCGATCTACTTTGCTGACGACTTGTTTGTCTCTTCTTTTGTTCTTCAGGCGCCAATGCCACTCTTCAGGAGCAGCTAGGCGAGGCCAATACCGCCCGGCGTGCCAAGGAGGAGGAGTGTGGCAGGCTTACCGCGGAGCGCGACCTGCTGGCGGCACAGCTGGCCGAGCAGAAGGAGCTGCTCAAGAAGGCGCAGGACGAGGCCGAGAAGAGGGAGACCGCTCTCCTGGACGAGTTTGAGAGCGAGCGCTCCTCCTGGACTGACAGGGAGGCAATGCTGACCTCCGGCTTCCACGACATCGAGGATATCGTTGATGGTAAGTTTCTTTCGTTTCTTCGGGCTTCCGACTATGCGTCAGGCCGACTTCTGATTTTTCAACTTGCTTCTTTTTTGTCTTGGCAGACTTCTTCCCTGGTCACTCGCAGGCAGTCCCTCTGGCCATCGAGGCTGCTCGAGAGGCGCGAAGGGCAAACGGTGAGGAGATCGCCACTAATGCCCCCCGAACCATCGATGAGCAGCTTCTGAGCATTGAAGCCCGTCTTCGTCCGGCTCACCGGCTGTTGCACCGGCTTCAACGTGCCGGTGCCCAGGCGGTTGCCGCCCTGTGGCCAGACCTGCCGGCTCTGCGCACCGCCAGTCGGACCACCGACTGGCTGGAAGTCCCTGCCGGCCGTCTTGAGGCTTGGAAGGGCTCCTCGGCCCGAGCCGGAGCGTGCCGGGCCTTGGAGTTCGTCAAGGTGTGGTATCCAGGGCTGGACCTGGACCGTCTGGCCGCGTTCCGGTTAGAAGCCCAGGCCGAGCTGGAGGCCGTGGAGGGCGCCCTTATCGAGCGTGCGGCGGCCATCGCCGAGTACATGGACACCAGTGTCTTCGTGCCTGAGCGGGCTGAAGGCGGCGAGGAAGTGCCGCCAGAGTGGTTCGGGATGAACCTGGAGTATGGCGAGGACTCTGCGGAGGTGATCGACTCCAGCACCGAGGAGGAGGACGAGGCGGAGGACGGAGGCGAGGCGGAGGTGCCAGAAGACGGAGCAGGCGGCCAGCCTCAGCTCGACCGCGCCTCCAGCAACGAGCCGCGTCGAGAGAAGGCGACTGCCGCCGGAGGCGACCAAACCAAGGCCGCCCAGCCGACTGCCCTGGCGCCTGACACTGCCGTCTCCTCCGATCCTCCGGTCCCAGATGCTGCCTCCTAGGCTACTTTTTCCGCCTCTGTTTGTCTGTCTTAGTAATCTTTTGAAAACTTTGTTAGATTCGAACAGTTCCACCCGCAGGGTGTATCTTGAACTTCTATTCGAAGATTCGGCCAAGGGCCTATGTAAATATTTATCCGACTTCCGTCTTTCCTTGCTTACTGCTCTTTAGGCTTTTCCCTTTACCGCCTTCCTTTAGTTGCTGCCTTGCCAGTTGGACAGCCGCTCTGCGGACTGTCGCTGGGTCAAGTGCTTGGCTACTTCGGGAAGGCAAGTATTTGGCCGTTTAGAGTTTCTTTAGCAAGTCGGATAGAAAGCGACAGGCCGACTACCCAAGAGTCGGCTGTCCTTGATAGAGGCTAAGACGGCGAGCCGACTACTCATGAGTCGGCTTTCTGCTTCAGAAATGCTGGAGGCCGTCTTACGCTATGCTCGTGCTTTAGGTCCTTAGCCATTTTCGTGTGGGCGCCCGCCCTTCCTCACTCCTGCCTGCCTCACAGTCGCTCTGCGAGCTGCAGCTTTGGTAGGAGGCGGACTGGGCACTGCGCACTACTTGTCTGACTGCAGGAAGCTCCTCATAGCGCAAGGCGGCGAGTCGCCGGGCCGACTAGTCTGGCCCGGTGCCAAGCGGCTTGTAATGAAAGTAATGTACTCGAAGGCATAATTCTTATCATACAGATAACAAAAAGGGCAGTCCCCGAGCTCGTCTCGGGGGGCCCAAGGTCTTAGTACTTTAATACAAAGGGGGTAGTGCGATACATACTGCATCAACTGTAAAATCTTCGAAGAAGATTTTCATTCCACGGGCGCTCTGTTTCTTTGCCGGAGTCGTCCCTCTTGCGCGCTCGGTGCTTCTGAGCGTCAATCGGATAGTAGGCGTCGTTCCCTAGCACCTTGCTGATGATAAAGGGGCCTTCCCAAGGTGCCGACAGCTTGTGCTGGCCGGTTGTTCGCTGGATCAGCCGGAGCACAAGGTCGCCCTCTTGGAAAGATCTTGGCCTGACCTTCTTGTTGTAGTATTGACGTAGACTCTGCTGGTAGATGCTGGACCGGCTGAGAGCCAACAGCCGGCCCTCTTCCAGCAGGTCGACGCCGTCTTGACGTGCTTCTTCAGCTTCTTCCTCGGTGTACATGGTGACTCACGGGGAGTCGAACTCTATGTCCGTTGGGATGACGGCTTCGGCACCATAGACGAGGAAGAAGGGTGTGAAGCCGGTTGACTTGTTTGGAGTCGTGCGCAGACTCCAGAGGACGGCTGGCAGCTCTTCAAGCCAATAGCCCGCAGATCGCTCCAGTGGTACGACGAGTCGAGGTTTGATGCCGGATAAGATGAGGCCGTTCGCTCGTTCCACCTGACCGTTTGACTGCGGATGGGCAACGGACGCTAAGTCTAGTCGGATGCCCTGCGTCGCGCAGAAACGGGCCAAGGCGCCTTTGGCAAAATTCGTGCCATTGTCGGTGATGATGCTGTGTGGGATGCCCTACCGAGTTGTGATGTCAGTGATGAAGGTCACTGCAGTCGGACCATTCAACTTCTTGATGGGTTTCACCTCCACCCACTTGGTGAACTTGTCCACTGCGACAAGTAGGTGAGTCAAGCCACCTCGTGCCGTCTTGAATGGTCCCTCCATGTCCAGGCCCCAGACTACAAAGGGCCAGGCGATGGGGATAGTCTTGAGTGCGGAAGCTAGCTGAAGTGGCTTAGAACGGAAAATCTGGCACCCCTTGCACTTTTGGACTAACTCTTTGGCCTCTTCCAGGGCGGTTGGCCAGAAGAAACCGTGCCGGAAGGCTTTGGCGACGAGTGCCCTGGAGGCCGCGTGGTGACCGCACTCGCATTCATGGATGTCTCTGAGGATTGCTTGGCCTTGTTCTGCCTGGACGCAGCGTTGGAAGGCGCCGGTAACGCTGCGTCTGACCAGCACTCTGTTGACTATGGTGTAGGCTGTTGCTCGGCGTTGCACTTGCCGAGCCAAGATTTCATCAGCTGGCAGCTCTCTGTTTACTAAGAACCTGAAGATGGGCTGGGCCCATGAAGGTGCTGCTATTTCTTCAACTGCCACTAGTGCGACTTGGACAAGGCCGGCCGGGTTGGGGGGCGGCGGGTTGGAGTCCGCAGCCGCTTGCTGATTTGAGAAAGTCCCGGGGCCGACTGGAGTAGTCCCAGGGCCGAGCTCTGGGGTCTTCGATCTTGCCACTACAGTCTCCGGGCCGGGTTCTGAAGTCCCCGGGTCGGCTTCGACTGTGGGCTTCTTGGAGTCGGATCCGTCCTCCTCAGGCGGAGCCGGCACAAAGATTGAATCTGATTCTGGTGATGGCTTGATAGAAGGCTTGAGGAGGCGCCGGAGGGCGACACCAGATGGTATTGCTTGGCGGGTGGAGCCGATTCGTGCCAAGGCATCTGCTTGGTCGTTGTCGTTCCTTGGCACGTGGAGGAACTCGCACCCCTCGAAGTATCCGCTGAGTTGCTGGACGAGGAAATGGTAGCTCGCCATATTTGCGTCCTTGGCGTCCCAATCGCCGGATGATTGTTGGACCACCAAGTCAGAGTCGCCATAACACAGGATCCGGCGAATGCTGAGTTCTTTGGCAAGCCGGAGCCCGTGGATGAGCGCCTCGTACTCGGCCACGTTGTTGGAGGCGGCGAAGTGGATTTGTAGCGCATATCTGAGCTTGTCTCCCTTGGGGGAAGTGAGGACGACGCCGGCTCCCAAGCTGGTGCGCATCTTGGAGCCGTCGAAGTGCATCCGCCAATGGGTGGAGTCGGGCGCTGGCGGCAGGTACTGGGTCTCGGCCCGGTCGACGAGGAAGTCGTCCAATGCATGCGACTTGATGGCGGTGCAGGGCTCGTAGTAGATGGTGTAAGGAGCCAGATCTATGGCCCATTTGGCTACTCGGCCGGAGGAGTCTCGGCTTCCGATGATCTCGGCCAGCGGAGCCGTGCAAACCACAGTGATTGGATGCTCTTGAATGTAAGGCTTCAGCTTCTTGGCGGCAAAGTGCACACCGTAGCACATCTTCTGGTAGTGGGGGTAGTTCTGCTTGGAGGTCGACAGTACCTCGCTCAGGTAATATACCGGTCTCTGGACAGGTAGCGCCTTGCCTTCCTCCTTGTGCTCGACTACACTGACTGTGCTGACTACTCGGCTGGTGGCGGCAATATATAGGAGCATGGGCTCTTTGGGAGTTAGAGCCGCCAGCACAGGGGGAGTAGTCAACATCTTTTTTAGTTGGAGAAAAGCCTCGTCCGCCTTGGGAGTCCACTCAAAGAAGGTCGTCTTCTTCATGAGCTGATACAAGGGGAGAGCCTTCTCGCCCAGCCGACTGATGAATTGGCTGATGGATGCCAAACAGCCGGTGAACTTCTGCACATCTAACAGTCGTTTGGACGCTTCCATCCTCTCGATGGCCTTGATCTTCACAGGATTGCACTCTATGCCGCGTTCGGAGACCAGGAAGCCAAGGAGTTTGCCGGCTGGTACTCCGAAAACGCACTTTTCAGGGTTGAGCTTGATCTGGAATCGGCGCAGGTTCTCGAAGGTCTCCTTGAGGTCCTCTAATAGCATCCCACGCTTCTCCGTCTTCACCACCACATCATCCACGTAGACATGGGCGTTCCTGCCGAGTTGCTTGAGGAGGCATTTTTGCATGCAACACTGAAAGGTGGCGCCGGCATTCCTCAAGCCGAACGTCATGGTCAGGTAGCAGAAGGCTCCGAATGGTGTGATGAAGGCGGTCTTCAGTCTGTCAGCCGGGTTCAGCTTGATCTGGTGATACCCTGAATATGCATCTAGGAAACTGAGCAGCTCGCATCCGGCTGTGGAGTCTATCACCTGATCGATTCTTGGCAAGGCAAACGGATCCTTTGGGCAGGCTTTTTTGAGGCTTGTGTAATCAATGCACATCCGCCATTGCTTGTTTTTCTTCAGTACTAAAACCGGGTTTGCCAGCCACTCTAGAAAAAACACTTCCATGATAAAGCTGGCCGCAAGAAGCCGGGCTATCTCTTCTCCAACAACCCTTCTCTTCTCTTCTGACAGGCGGCGCAAGGGCTGCCTGACGGGTTTCACATCTGGCCTCACGTCTGTACACCTGGCATGTCTTTGGGGGACCATGCAAAGATGTCCCGATTCTCACGGAGGAAATCGACGAGCTCGCCTTCCTATTTGCTGTCAAGGTTTGTACCCATGACAGCGTACCTCTCTGGGTGCTCTGGGTCCAAGGGTATCTTCTCAGTCTCTTGGGCTGGTTTGAACGAGCCCTCAGCCTCCGACTCCTTGGGGTCGGGCGACATCTCTGGCTACTTTCCGGCCATTGCCACGACCCGATCAAGGAGCCGCTTCTCAGCTGCGATCACCAGGGACTCGGCCAGCCAACTGCTCTCGGCCGCGCAGGCGGACGACTTCCTGTAGTCGCCGGCTACGGTCAGAATTCCCTTGGAACTCGGCATCTTCATCTTGAGGTAGGCGTAGTGAGGAACCACCATGAACTTGGCCAAGGCAGGCCGGCCAAGAAGCGCGTGGTACGGGCTTTCAAGGTCCACTACTTCGAACCAGACCGGCTCTTGGTGAAAATGATCTTTGTCTTTGAAGAGGACGTCTACCAGGATCTTGCCGATTGGTGAGCAGGAAAGGCCGGGTACAATGCCGTGGAACACAGTCCGGCTGCTCTGCAGCTGTCTTTGCTTGATTCCTAGCTTCTCCATGGTATCTTTGTACAGGATGTTGATGCTACTGCCTCCGTCTATCAGCACTCTCGAAAAGCGGGCGGCCCGCCTATCAGTGGCCAAGGTGGCCCCTAGGACCAGGGCATAGGAGCCCGGATTCGGCATCACCTCTGGGTGATCCGCTCTGCTCCAACTGATAGGCTTCTTAGACCAATGCATGAACTCTGGAGTGTTTGTTGCTACTGCATTTACTTCTTGCTGCTGCAGCCGTCTGCTGCGCCGATCATCAGCCACACTAGTGAACACCACGTAGGCTCCATGCTCTTCCGGGTACTCGTCTTGCACTACACCGACTGGCCGGGCGGCCGGCTGCTGGGGTGCCGGCGGAGGCGGCGGCCCAGCAGGCGGAGGGGGAAGGAGGCCGTCTCCCTTGGTGATTCTAGTGAGCCAATGGCACTTTCGGGTGGTATGGTTTGATGGCTTCGCGCCACTGTGGAACTTGCAGGGACCATCCAGAGTTTGCTCATAGGAAAAGGCCGGCAACCAATTGGACTTGCCGCCTTTCTGCCGTTTAGCCAGGGGCTGCGCCTCCGGCTGTTGATCTTCGACCGTCGCAACCTGCCGACTGTTGGAAGTCGGCTGTTGGGCCTTGCGTTTGTTGTCGCTCTGTTGTTGGTGCCGACTGGTGTCTCCAGCTGGAGTTCTGGGAGCCTGAGGGGCCACCTTGCCCGCTGCATTGACTTGAATCTCCGTCTTCATGCACGAGTCGGCTGTGGCGTACTTGTCTGCTATGACCAGCAGTTCGTCGAGGGTTTCTGGCTCGTCGCAGAGGAGCTTGTGCTTGAGGAGGGTGCCTTCTCGGCACCCGGCAGTGAAGTACTCGATAGCCTGCACCTTGTGCATGCCCTCGCAGGAGTTCCAAAGCTCGCCCCAGCGCGTGAGGTAGTCGCGCGTTGACTCATCAGGGCCTTGCACGCACAAGGAAAGCTGGCGCAGCTTGGGAGGTCGCTTGTACGTGCTCGTGAAGTTGTGGATGAAGGCTTCGGTGAAGTCGACCCAGCTGTTGATGTTGCGGGGCTTCAGACTGTTCAACCACATCCGAGCCGTGCCCTGGAGCATGAGTGGAACGTACTTCACGGCAACCCGCTTGTCGCCGTTCGCTATGCTGACGGCCGTGGAGTAATCTATCAGCCAGTCTTCAGGCTTCACGGAGCCGGTGTACTTGGGTGTGTCTCGAGGGAGCGTGAACCCTTTGGGGAAGGGCTCGTCTCGGATGTGAGGTCCAAAGCAAGGCGTACCCAGCTTGTCTTCTTCTTCCAGCGCCAGGGATCGGTGGAGTCGGTCGATCCGATGGCGGGCGTCGTTCTCTCCGACTCCCTCTCGGCGGCCAAGGCGGCCACCGAGAGTCGGATGCTCAACAGGCGGCGGGGAAACTCGTCGTTCTCTTCTTGGTGGGGGAGGCAGGTAGTCGTCCCGCCGCTCCACTGCTCTTGGACGACCGTCTTGGTCGCGCTCAATGGTGAGGTGAGTCCGACTGCGACTGACAGCTGGCTCTTTTTCTTTCTGTCACATCCTAGTTAGCCATGCATTAGAGTGTTGCATCATGTTTACTCTTTCATCAGAAACCTGAAATGGGGATGACAGAACCCCCAGTCCCCTCTGAAACCAATTAGGGTTTACTAATTTTTTTTTCAATGAACCTGAAATGCCCTTCTAAAATGCCCATCATTTTTGTCTTGGTTCAGAACCTCTGCCAAAAGTGATGCACATTTTCCTAGGCCATCTTAGGGTTTTTGAATTAAATCATAAATATTTGAATTTGGGCATTTAAAATTATATAAAATAATTAAATGCTCAAATATCTCCAAACTAAAATGTTTCATGTTGGAAATAATCCAACTATGGACCAGGAGTAGTTTGGTGATTTTAGGAGTAGCCTAAGTATTTTATTTAATTCAACAAAGTTGCAGAAGTATTAAAAAAATAGAAAACCGAAGGAAATGGAAAAACTTACCTGGCGCCTAGCACCCGGCCCACCTGCCGGCCCAGCCCAGCACCGCTCCAGCGAGCTGCTTGCCGGCCAGGCAGGCAGGCAGGTGCCCGACGGCGACCGTAGCGCGCGCCACGCACTTGCTCGCCGCCTCGCCGCTCCCCGCGCCCGGTGACGTCGTGGATCAGCCTCCCTCGCTCCCTCGAACCCCCCAGACACCCTCTCCTCTCCAGCTCCTCCCCCTCGCGCTCCCCCGCCATGGCCGACGCCACCATCGCCGTACCTTCGTCGTAGCCGTGCTCCCCGCCGCCCGTGCGTCCTCTCATCGTGTCCAGGAGCTCCGCCGCTGTCCACTCCATCGAGCAAGCCGAGCCCCGAGCGCTCGCAACGCCTGAGTCCACCGCAACGACCTCGCCCGAACCGCCGTCGCCAGAGATCCCCTTCAACGCCGTCGTCGCTCCGGTCCATCTCCGGCCACACCAAGGGCTTCGTCGCACTCACTGTGAGCTTAGCCATCTTCCCCTTCCTTCCGTTCTTGCTCCCGAGCCGTGTAGCGACCTCCCGGAGCTCAACCGCACCCACCGCCGTGGAGCTCGTCACCGACGTGCTCCCGGTCACCCTCCGGCCACAAACTGGTGTCCATCATGCTCACCGTGTCACTTAGCACCTAGCTAGCCACTCCCCGAGCCTCACCGACCCCTAGCGTCAAGTTCGTCTTCGGCCGAACCCCGGTGGCTGCCAAAGTCGTCGCCGGCGCCAACTCCGGCCACCCCGACCCCAACGGACTCCACCAAGAGCTGCGGCTCGTCCTCAGCTCCACTCCGGTGGTCTCCGCGACCCATTTGGTGGCCGAAACAGCTAAAACCACTTCCGCCGCCGCGTCGGGCTCGCCGGCGGCTAAACGCCGGTGCAGCCGACCCGGGTTTGACCACGGGTGGGCCCTGGTTGACTCCCCTGAGTCAATGACAGGTGGGGCCCAGCCCTGTTAATTTAACAGATTTGGTTTTAATTAAACTTTAATTAATTTAATCACCCTGACATGCGGGACCCACTGTCAGGTTTGACCCGGACGTGTTTCGTTGACCTGCTGACGTCACACTGACGTCAGGCTGACGCAATAATTGATTTTCTGGAATTAATCTAATATAGGAAATTCTAGAATATAATTTAAACTTCAAAAATTCATAACTTTTATTCTGTAACTCCAAATCAGACAAATTATATATGAAAAATGATCAGAAAAATCCAATCTATCCATCTGTACTATTTTCATGCATGTCTAAACAAGTTAACTTGATGTTTAATGCAGAACAAGGAAAAGCACTTTAAAAGGCCATGTTTGAGTTTGAAATTTGAATCTTTGATTCAAATTGGTTCAAACCCTTCTGGTCTTAGTTGCATTAGCCCAACACACTCATATTGCTATGTTTCATGCATGCATCATATTGTTGCACATTGTTTGGTGATTGTTGTGTATCGGTGTTCTTTGCGGCAGGTTCTGCCTCCGAGGAGTATCGTGATTACCCTAACGAAGAACCGTATCAGTGCATTGAACCATCAGGCAAGCAACCAACCATTTGATCATATCGATACAATCCCATGTTCTCGCTCCTGCTCTCTTTTACTGCATTAAGACAACGCGTTTCAAACTGCTGTGTGCTACGGTAGTTGAACCCACTTCCTCTGCATGACCTGTCATTGCCACAGTAACTAGATGAAACCCACTAGCATGTGTAGGAGTTGATTGAGCCATATGTATGTGTTGTTCCTACCTTGCTATGCCTGCTATGCTTAGAGTCGTGTCAGGTCTGGTTCATCTGGGTGATGGGCTAGAGTGAAATGATTATGTCGGTAATGGGAGTGGTGTGGTGAACACGATTTGGTAAAGGTATCGATGAGAGGCCATGTAGGAGTACATGGTGGGTTGTTTCATTGAAGCCGACCTTAAGCACTGAGATCTGTATGTGTGATTTAAGAACCAGCTACTACCATGCATTGGGCCCGAAACCAATGGACCCTCTCGACTTCTTATTCACCCTAGTTCTCTGTCCAGGAGTTGCAAGTAGTTTCTGGTGTTTGTAGCCTACTGGAGGCCGTGGACAGCGCTGACCGTAGGGGTGGGCTGTGATGCGGTAGGTACGTGGCACGGTGTACCGAATACCCGTTAGGTATCTCGGGAACCCTGTTCATATCGTTCGGGGCCATATGGGAAAACTCGGCCGGACTCCCTGCGGATGGAACCTGGATAGGCGATAAACCTGGACTGGAGGCTTAGGTGATTAGGTAGGTCGTGGCCGACACCCACGTTGGGCTTCCGCTTGAAGGTTGCCGAGTACATGTCGTGTAAACGACGATAAGTGGTGAGAGCGTGTATGAAGGAGTACACCCCTGCAGGGTTAACATGATCTATTCGAATAGCCGCGTCCGCGGTAAAGGACTACTTGGTTGCCTATACAGTTCATAGACAAGTAAATGGAAACTACTAAAAGCCTCAAGATAAGTGTGAGTGCCGAGGATGGCTCTTCCGTAGGAAGATGGAGGTGGATCCTCGGTAGTGTATTGAATTGGTGAGTAGTGGACTCGTGTGCGCAAAACCATTTCAAGTTGGAGTCTCGTAGGTTAGCCTAGCCAAGAGTCAAAGCTGGCTTGCTGCAACAACTCCACCAACCCTTCTTGATAATATGCATGTATGTAGGATCTGATGTAAGTCTTGCTGAGTACCTTTGTACTCATGTTGCTATAATTTACATTTTTACAGAAGACGCTGCAACCCCTTCTGATGGGTTCTACGTAGACGTTGACATCAATGAGTAGGCTAAGGCCCAGGTGGTGATCCTGAGCTTGTGAAGGACCACGTAGTATAGCTAGGCTTTCCAAGCCTCTTTTATTTTACTAGTTGTCTGTACTCAGACAAGTTACTTCCGCTGCTGGTTTGTATGACTGTATGACTTGAATGCTGGGTCGTGTGACCCGTACCTTGGTGTATGTTATGTATGGCTCTCTGAGCCTTAAATAAAGTACTTGTGTCGTAGAGTCATGTTGTGATGCCTTGTTGTATTTGCACATATCGAGCATATTGTGTGTATGATTGAAATGCTTGGTATGTGTGGGATCTGACTATCTAGTTGTTCATCTTTAGTAGCTTCTCTTACCGGGAAATGTCTCCTAGTGTTACCGCTGAGCCATGGTAGCTTGCTACTGCTCTGGAACACTTAGGCTGGCCGGCATGTGTCCTTCTTCGTTCCGGTGTCTGTCCCTTCGGGGAAATGTCACGCATTGAGTACCGGAGTCCTGTTAGCCCGCTACAGCCCGGTTTACCGGAGTCCTGCTAGCCCAGTGCTACAGCCCGGACCCACTTGCTGTTGACCGACACGTTCGAAGCTGGGTCATGGATGCCTGTCCCTGTAAGTCTGTGCCACTTTGGGTTTACGACTAGTCATGTCAGCCCGGGCTCCTTATCATATGGATGCTAGCGACACTATCATATACGTGAGCCAAAAGGCGCAAACGGTTCCGGGCAAAGGTAAGGCGACACCCATGGGGATACCGTGCGTGAGGCCGCAAAGTGATATGAGGTGTTACAGGCTAGATCGATGTGACATCGAGTCGGGGTCCTGACAGCGTTGGCATTAGAGCCGGACTGCCTGTAGGTTTTCCAAGCCAAACTGGTCGATGTTGAGTCTAGACATTCTTTAGTTATATGTAGGGGAATTGTTTGTGGGTGGAACGTAAGGATCTTTTTACTTCTTTATCTTATGACATTCTGATTTAAGTCAGTCTATTCTTCCATCGGGGGTTAAGGAATTAGGATCTATTCTCTCTATCAGGATCACGTGTTACTAATCAGTAGTACCTTATAGGGTTGATGGATACAAGCCTAGTTCAGTTCCACTACCACATTATGTTGCTAGGATGGACTCAGAACTTGATATGATGATGTTGAGTGTGTATGAAATCCTTTGTCAAATGTCTCAAAATCCTTCTTGAGCATTTACAGCTGTTATGCTGCCAAAATTTTGCTAGAAATTCTAATGCCTTTGCATTATGGTTGTGCTTTCAGATGGCCACTCACGACCTCAATCAAGTGGTTCGCCTGACTCGATGCCTAGATGTACCCGGCCATACTGCCATGTTGGTCAGGGCAATGACTGAGGCTGGATACCGTTGGTATCCTGAGTACATGGTCGAAGAGCAATTCCGAGACTTTAATCAAAGCCAGTATCTCTGCACTGTCAGGATATTTCCGTCTTATCCTGGGTCCACCGAGCCCCTTCACTGCTCCTATGGACTCGGGGTTACTATTGAGATGGCTGTGCAGGACGCCGCCTACTCTATGATGACCATCATGCGAGTCAGGTCTGGTCTATTTCGGGACTCTGATTTCCGGTATATGCCAGGATCACTTCCGGGAGCACAAGGGTATCTCCAGGCTATCTATGCTGACCCCACCCAGGAGGATTCACGGACTCGCACTACTGCTGAGATGCTCGAGGATAAGGACCGTGAAAATCAGGCCTTGAGGTTAGAGCTCTTCAATACCCGTGCTGACCACTGGGCCACATTGACTCGGTTTGCACCGGCGGTGCAAGCTGGATATTCGGATATGCGCGATCTCTATCCTGTGAGATCTGCTCTGCCAGACATGATGGGTTGGCGTGATGTAGGAGGCATCACCCCACCTCGCGGTCCCCGCAGGCCACCGTCTGTTGGTCCAAGACCTCATCCTAGCCCCTATGGTCCACAAGCTCCGCGAGATCGTCTGTTTCCAGATGATCATGTTGAACTTCCAGGCTATGGAGGTGATTTCTACGAGAACTACTACGGATCGGTCTGAGTTAGTGGTAGTATCACTAGTTCGCACTTTCTGTGTCGTCTATCGTCCCGCGTGACTCGTGGGATATGACCTAGTTTGTACTCTTTCCAGAGGTGTAGTAAAATAATGTATAGGAGCCTGGGATGCCTCCCATGAGATGTAATCCTCTTTTCACCGTAATAGTACTTTGTTTGGTCTTGTACTAAACCCTGTATGGTGTGTATGACGATGGAATAAAGAAGCAGTTTCTGTATCCACCATGTCATACGGATGATCATCTTGCATTTCGAGTTATTCCTTACATTCTGTATCCTATGTCGGAATTTTATCATTCTGACTAAATCATTGTCTTGTTTACCTAGGATGGTCAACACGCGCACTAACCCTGCTCCTCAAGAGCAGGCCGAAGGCAGTGAAGTCAGGAATGCAAATCTGCCTCATCCTCCTTCCCTAGCCGAGGTTATGATGGAAGCCGAAAGAAACAAGCGGGAGACCAACCGTTTGTTGGAGCGTATTGAACAGAACACAGCACACCATCAGAGGTCTAACGTGGTGTCACTCAGTGATTTTATCAAGTTACATCCACCCACGTTCCACCACTCCGTCGAGCCTCTCGACGCTGATGACTGGCTTCGCAGTATCTCTCACAAGCTGCGTTCTGCGCTAGTAGCTGAGGCTGACAAGGTCACCTTTGCTGCATATCATCTTGAAGGCCCCGCCAGTCTATGGTGGGAGAATTATGGAGCTATGCGCCCAGCGGGCCATGTCACTACTTGGGCTGAATTCAGCGAGGCTTTCCGTGAACATCACATTCCGGAGGGTCTCATGGACCGCAAACGTGAGGAATTTTGCAGTTTCACTCAGGGCCGACTCTTTGTGGATGCTTACAGCAGGGAGTTTGGTAACCTCGCACGATATGCAACTGAGGACGTTTCTACTGATGCCAAGAAGCAAGCAAGGTTCCGTAAGGGACTTAGTCCTGAGCTTCGCCGCGACCTCCGTCTGCATGAGTGCACATCTTTTCAGAAGCTTGTTAACAAGGCCATCAGTGCTGAAACTGGTCAGACTGATTATGACGCAACACGCAAGCATGGCCGTGATGTGGGTTCCTCATCTGGTGCTGGTCCTCAGAAGCGCCGCGTGTGGGTGCCCAACACCACCCTGCCACCCAGGTTCACACCGAGGCCATCCTTCCAGGTGCCTCGCCCCGTTCAACAGTCTGCACCAGCCAAGCCCTATGGGGGTCCAACCAACAATGCTCCCCCACGTACCAGTTCCGTGACCTGTTTTAAGTGTGGGGAATCTGGTCACTATATGCGTGAGTGTCCCCAGACCAACCCCAACCAGTCTGCTAAAGCTGTTGGCCGTGGCAAACCGACAGGGAAAGTGTTCCACGCCAAGCCGGCCACCGCTACACGTGGCAATGTCAATTGTATTTCTGCCGAAGAAGCTCAAGAGGATCCCAACGTCGTTCTTGGTACGCTCCTTGTTAATTGCCACCCGGCATCTGGTCTTTTTGACACAGGAGCCTCTCATTCTTTTATATCTGAAAATTATGCTCGTTTGCATAACATCGCATTCTGTGACATGCCAGCCTCTATGGTAATTCAAACTCCGGGATCCAAATGGAAAACTTCTAGAGTAAGCCATGGAAATGAAATCCAAGTCGACAGACTTGTTTTCCTCGCATCTCTGATAGCCCTTAAATCTTCAGATATTAACATCATTCTGGGTATGGACTGGATGTCAGCTCATCATGCCCAAATTGATTGCTTCTCTAGGACTGTTCAACTCACCCATCCTTCGGGGAAGATAGTCAATGTCTTGACCCGAATAGCCAAGCGGTAGTTATATTCTGTTAACGCCAGCCCTTTGCCAGACCTTGAGGACGTTCCGGTAGTCCGTGACTTCCCGGATCTCTTCCCAGAAGAATTGCCAGGTGTCCCACCTGACAGGGATGTTGAGTTCGTAATAGACCTCATTCCAGGAACCGTTCCGATTGCTAGAAGACCCTATAAGATGGCACCACTAGAACTAGCCGAGCTTAAGAAACAACTCGATGAGTCCTTGAAAAAGGGTTTCATCCGACCTAGCTCATCTCCGTGGGCTTGCCCCGTCCTATTCGTCAAGAAGAAGGATGGTATGGACCGGATGGTTGTAGATTATCGACCTGTCAATTTGGTCACAATCAAGAACAAATATCCGCTCCCCAGGATCAACGACCTGTATGATCAGCTCGCTGGATCCTCAGTCTTCTCCAAGATGGATTTGAGGTTGGGATACCATGAAATCAAAATCAGAAACGGGGACATTCCTAAAACGGCCTTTGTTACTCGTTATGGCCAATACGAGTACACCGTCATGTCCTTCGGCTTAACCAACGCTCCAGCCACCTTTTCTCGGTTAATGAACTCAATCTTCATGGAGTATTTGGACAAATTCGTCGTGGTTTACCTCGATGATATACTCATCTACTCCAAGAACGAGGAAGAACATGCCGAACATCTAAGGCTAGTGTTGAAGAAACTTCGAGAGCATCACCTTTATGCCAAATTTTCTAAATGTGAATTCTGGTTGTCGGAAGTGACCTATCTGGGTCATGTAATATCTGGTAAAGGTATTGCTGTTAACCCTGAGCGAGTTCAAGCCGTCCTTAATTGGACTCCACCTGAATCGGTCAAGCAAGTTCGGAGTTTTCTGGGCTTAGCGAGCTATTGTCGTCGCTTTGTCGAAAATTTCTCCAAAGTTGCTAAACCTCTAACCGAACTCCTCAAGAAAGATAAAAAGTTTGAATGGACTCCACAATGTGAGCACAGCTTTCAGGAACTGAAAAGACGCCTGACTTCTGCTCCCGTTCTGGTACCGCCCGACTTCTCTAAGGACTTTGTTATCTACTGCGACACCTCGCGACAAGGACTAGGTTGCATCCTCATGCAAGATCGACACGTAATTGCTTACGCTTCACGGCAATTGCACCCACATGAGGAGAATTATCCTACTCATGATCTAGAGCTTGCAGCCGTAGTCTATGCACTTAAGACCTAGCGACATTACCTCCTCGGTAACCGTTGCGAAATATTCACTGATCACCAAAGTCTGAAGTACATTTTCACCCAACCGGATTTGAATCTCAGGCAAAGACGTTGGGTTGAGTTGATCACAGATTTCGACTTAGGAATAACTTACACCCCAGGGAAAGCCAACGTCATGGCTGATGCGCTAAGTCGTAAATCTTATTGTAACAACCTAATGCTACAACAAAGTCAACCGCTTCTCCATGAGGAATTTCGGAAGCTTAACCTTCACATTGTTCCTCAAGGTTTTCTTTCCACCTTGGTGGCGAAACCTACCCTTACGGACCAGATCATCAAAGCACAGAAGGTAGATCCGGGAATCTCCCGCATCAAGAGAAACATCAAGAAAGGAATTGCGAATTGTTTCTCTATTAATGATCAAGGGGTCGTATACTTCGGGAATCGACTAGTGGTTCCCAAAGTGCGAAACCTGAGGCGATTGATCCTTAAGGAGGCTCATGAATCTCCTCTCACCATTCATCCCGGTAGTACTAAGATGTATGAGGACCTACGCCAGAGGTTCTGGTGGACTAGGATGAAGAGAGAAATTGCTCAGTATATTGCTAATTGCGACGTCTGTCGTCGTGTAAAAGTAGAGCACCAATGGCCTGCTGGCACCCTTCAATCCTTAGCTATTCCTGAATGGAAATGGGATAAAATTAGTATGGATTTCATTACCGGTTTTCCCAGGACCAAGAGAGGGAATAATGCTATCTTCGTCGTTGTCGATCGTCTTTCCAAAGTAGCCCATTTCCTACCTGTTCGTGAGAGTATAACCGCTAGTCAATTGGCAGACTTATACATCTCCCGAATAGTGTCTCTCCATGGTGTTCCCTTGGAAATTAACTCGGATCGAGGAACTCTTTTCACCTCTCGATTTTGGGGAAGCTTCCAAAATGCTATGGGAACCCGTCTCTCCTTTAGCACCGCTTTCCACCCTCAGTCGAGTGGTCAAGTGGAACGCGTCAACCAGATTCTAGAAGACATGCTTCGAGCCTCTGTTATCTCATTCGGAATGGGTTGGGAGAAGTGCCTTCCATTTGCCGAATTCGCTTACAACAACAGCTATCAATCTAGCTTGGGTAAAGCCCCTTTTGAAGTTCTCTATGGACGACGGTGTCGAACACCCCTTAACTGGTCAGAGACCGGGGAAAGACAATTCTTTGGCCCGAATATGATTCAGGAAGCAGAAGAACAAGTTCACATCGTTCGTGAAAAGTTGAAAACAGCCCAATCTCGTCAAAAGAGTCAATATGACCAAAAACATAAGGCTATGACTTTCGAGGTTGACGAGAAGGCTTACCTTCGGGTTACCCCTCTGAAGGGAACCCATCGTTTCGGTATCAAAGGCAAATTGGCTCCTCGTTACATTGGACCTTTTCGCATTCTCGCTAAACGAGGATAAGTTGCCTACCAGTTGGAACTACCTCCGCACCTCTCCAGAGTCCACGATGTCTTCCACGTTTCTCAACTCAGGCGTTGCTTCTCGGATCCTATCCGTGGAGTGGACTACGAAACGCTTGATCTCCAAGATAATCTTACATATCGAGAGTACCCCATCCGTATCCTCGATCAAGCCGAGCGTACCACTCGACGTCATAATATCAAGTTTCTCAAAGTTCAATGGTCGCACCATTCTGAGGATGAAGCAACTTGGGAAAGGGAGGATCGTCTTCGACTTGAGTATCCCGCCTTCTTCCCGGAGGAACCCAAATCTCGGGACGAGATTCTTTTGAGTGGGGGTGAGTTGTCACATCCTAGTTAGCCATGCATTAGAGTGTTGCATCATGTTTACTCTTTCATCAGAAACCTGAAATGGGGATGACAGAACCTCCAGTCCCCTCTGAAACCAATTAGGGTTTACTAAATTTTTTTTCAATGAACCTGAAATGCCCTTCTAAAATGCCCATCATTTTTGTCTTGGTTCAGAACCTCTGCCAAAAGTGATGCACATTTTCCTAGGCCATCTTAGGGTTTTTGAATTAAATCATAAATATTTGAATTTGGGCATTTAAAATTATATAAAATAATTAAATGCTCAAATATCTCCAAACTAAAATGTTTCATGTTGGAAATAATCCAACTATGGGCCAGGAGTAGTTTGGTGATTTTAGGAGTAGCCTAAGTATTTTATTTAATTCAACAAAGTTGCAGAAGTATTAAAAAATAGAAAACAGAAGGAAATGGAAAAACTTACCTGGCGCCTAGCACCCGGCCCACCTGCCGGCCCAGCCCAGCACCGCTCCAACGAGCTGCTTGCCGGCCAGGCAGGCAGGCAGGTGCCCGATGGCGACCGCAGCGCGCGCCACGCACCTGCTCGCCGCCTCGCCGCTCCCCGCGCCCGGTGACGTCGTGGAATAGCCTCCCTCGCTCCCCCGAACCCCCCAGACACCCTCTCCTCTCCAGCTCCTCCCCCTCGCGCTCCCCCGCCATGGCCGACGCCACCATCGCCGTACCTTCGTCGTAGCCATGCTCCCCGCCGCCCGTGCGTCCTCTCATCGTGTCCAGGAGCTCCGCCGTTGTCCACTCCATCGAGCAAGCCGAGCCCCGAGCGCTCGCAACGCCCGAGTCCACCGCAACGACCTTGCCCGAACCGCCGTCGCCGGAGATCCCCTTCAACACCGTCGTCGCTCCGGTCCATCTCCGGCCAGACCAAGGGCTTCGTCGCACTCACTGTGAGCTTAACCATCTTCCCCTTCCTTCCGTTCTTGCTCCCGAGCCGTGTAGCGACCTCCCGGAGCTCAACCGCACCCACCGCCGTGGAGCTCGTCGCCGACGTGCTCCCGGTCACCCTCCGGCCACAAACTGGTGTCCATCATGCTCACCGTGTCACTTAGCACCTAGCTAGCCACTCCCCGAGCCTCACCGACCCCTCTAGCGTCAAGTTCGTCTTCGGCCGAACCCCGGTGGCCGCCAAAGTCGTCGCCGGCGCCAACTCCGGCCACCCCGACCCCAACGGACTCCACCAAGAGCTGCGGCTCGTCCTCAGCTCCACTCCGGTGGTCTCCGCGACCCATTTGGTGGCCGAAACAGCTAAAACCACTTCCGCCGCCGCGTCGAGCTCGCCGGCGGCTAAACGCCGGTGCAGCCGACCCGAGTTTGACCATGGGTGGGCCCTGGTTGACTCCCCTGAGTCAATGACAGGTGGGGCCCAGCCCTGTTAATTAAACAGATTTGGTTTTAATTAAACTTTAATTAATTTAATCACCCTGACATGCGGGACCCACTGTCAGGTTTGACCCGGACATGTTCCGTTGACCTGTTGACGTCACACTGACGTCAGGCTGACGCAATAATTGATTTTCTGGAATTAATCTAATATAGGAAATTCCAGAATATAATTTAAACTTCAAAAATTCATAACTTTTATTCTGTAACTCCAAATCAGACAAATTATATATGAAAAATGATCAGAAAAATCCAATCTATCCATCTGTACTATTTTTATGCATGACTAAACAAGTTAAATTGATGTTTAATTCAGAACAAGGAAAAGCACTTTAAAAGGCCATGTTTGAGTTTGAAATTTGAATCTTTGATTCAAATTGGTTCAAACCCTTCTGGTCTTAGTTGCATTAGCCCAACACACTCATATTGCTATGTTTCATGCATGCATCATATTGTTGCACATTGTTTGGTGATGGTTGTGTACCGGTGTTCTTTGCGGCAGGTTCTGCCTCCGAGGAGTATCGTGATTACCCTAACGAAGAACCGTATCAGTGCATTGAACCATAAGGCAAGCAACCAACCATTTGATCATATCGATACCATCCCATGTTCTCGCTCCTGCTCTCTTTTACTGCATTAAGACAACGCGTTTCAAACTGCTGTGTGCTACGGTAGTTGAACCCACTTCCTCTGCATGACCTGTCATTGCCACAGTAACTAGATGAAACCCACTAGCATGTGTAGGAGTTGATTGAGCCATATGTATGTGTTGTTCCTACCTTGCTATGCCTGCTATGCTTAGAGTCATGTCAGGTCTGGTTCATCAGGGTGATGGGCTAGAGTGAAATGATTATGTCGGTAATGGGAGTGGTGTGGTGAACACGATTTGGTAAAGGTATCGATGAGAGGCCATGTAGGAGTACATGGTGGGTTGTTTCATTGAAGCCGACCTTAAGCACTGAGATCTGTATGTGTGATTTAAGAACCAGCTACTACCATGCATTGGGCCCGAAACCAATGGACCCTCTCGACTTCTTATTCACCCTAGTTCTCTGTCCAGGAGTTGCAAGTAGTTTCTGGTGTTTGTAGCCTACTGGAGGCCGTGGACAGCGCTGACCGTAGGGGTGGGCTGTGATGCGGTAGGTACGTGGCACGGTGTACCGAATACCCGTTAGGTATCTCGAGAACCCTGTTCACATCGTTCGGGGCCGTATGGGAAACCTCGGCCGGACTCCCTGCGGATGGAACCTGGATAGGCGATAAACCTGGACTGGAGGCTTAGGTGATTAGGTAGGTCGTGGCCGACACCCACGTTGGGCTTCCGCTTGAAGGTTGCCGAGTACATGTCGTGTAAACGACGGTAAGTGGTGAGAGCGTGTATGAAGGAGTACACCCCTGCAGGGTTAACATGATCTATTCGAATAGCCGCGTCCGCGGTAAAGGACTACTTGGTTGCCTATACAGTTCATAGACAAGTAAATGGAAACTACTAAAAGCCTCAAGATAAGTGTGAGTGCCGAGGATGGCTCTTCCGTAGGAAGACGGAGGTGGATCCTCGGTAGTGTATTGAATTGGTGAGTAGTGGACTCGTGTGCGCAAAACCATTTCAAGTTGGAGTCTCGTAGGTTAGCCTAGCCAAGAGTCAAAGCTGGCTTGCTGCAACAACTCCACCAACCCTTCTTGATAATATGCATGTATGTAGGATCTGATGTAAGTCTTGCTGAGTACCTTTGTACTCATGTTGCTATAATTTACATTTTTACAGAAGACGCTGCAACCCCTTCTGATGGGTTCTACGTAGACGTTGACATCAATGAGTAGGCTAAGGCCCAGGTGGTGATCCTGAGCTTGTGAAGGACCACGTAATATAGCTAGGCTTTCCAAGCCTCTTTTATTTTACTAGTTGTCTGTACTCAGACAAGTTACTTCCGCTGCTGGTTTGTATGACTGTATGACTTGAATGCTGGGTCGTGTGACCCGTACCTTGGTGTATGTTATGTATGGCTCTCTGAGCCTTAAATAAAGTACTTGTGTCGTAGAGTCATGTTGTGATGCCTTGTTGTATTTGCACATATCGAGCATATTGTGTGTATGATTGAAATGCTTGGTATGTGTGGGATCTTACTATCTAGTTGTTTATCTTTAGTAGCCTCTCTTACCGGGAAATGTCTCCTAGTGTTACCGCTGAGCCATGGTAGCTTGCTACTGCTCTGGAACACTTAGGCTGGCCGGCATGTGTCCTTCTTCGTTCCGGTGTCTGTCCCTTCGGGGAAATGTCATGCATTGAGTACCGGAGTCCTGTTAGCCCGCTACAGCCCGGTTTACCGGAGTCCTGCTAGCCCAGTGCTACAGCCCGGACCCACTTGCTGTTGACCGACACGTTCGAAGCTGGGTCATGGATGCCTGTCCCTGTAAGTCTGTGCCACTTTGGGTTTACGACTAGTCATGTCAGCCCGGGCTCCTTATCATATGGATGCTAGCGACACTATCATATACGTGAGCCAAAAGGCGCAAACGGTTCCGGTCAAAGGTAAGGCGACACCCGTGGGGATACCGTGCGTGAGGCCGCAAAGTGATATGAGGTGTTACAGGCTAGATCGATGTGACATCGAGTCGGGGTCCTGACACTTTCCTTCCGCGGACTTTGCCAGTCGGCGTCCGAGAAGTTGCGCCTTGATCTCGGCGGGGAGGCAAGTCGTCATTCGGTTGCTGCAGTGCATCCGCACGGCCGCCGGCCGCGTTCTGCGCAGCAACCGCATCGAGGAGCTGCTGGACTCGCTCCGTCATCATGCGGCGTTCTTCACCCTCGAAGTTCTTCAGCTCGTCAGTCGCCGCATGGGCGGTGCGGATATTCTCCGCAGGGGTGGCGTATACGGGGCGTTTTGCACCGAACAAGTCGGCGATGGTCGCGCCGCGTTGCCGGACCATGCCTAGGCGGCTTGGCCCAGTCGGAGCTGGCGAGCCTCCCACGGCGCGATCCATTTCGCGCTGGTAGGCTTCTGACAAGCGCCTCATGCTCGCCAGCCTCTTGGCGCCTTCGATGATCTGAAGGTGGCGTGTCTCCAGCATCTTGGCGTCTGCGTCTTCCGGAATGGGCGCCGCCAGGTCTTGTAGGGCCGCTGCGAGCGGGTCCTGAGCTTCTTCGCCGGAGCGCTCGTCGTGACTGATGACGAGCACCTCCGTGACAGCGCTTCCACCACTCTCCTCGTGAGGAAGCGGCTCATCGTAGACCACCATGTTGGTGGGGAAAGTGTCAAGCGACACGCTATCGGAGTCGACCAGCATTGGGTCGATGGAGCCTACGGACTCCAAGTCCACGGCAGGCTCGCCGGTGACGTGGAGATGGTCGAGGAGGCCCGCGAGGAGGCTCTCGGGGCCACTCGTGCCTGCATCGGACGCATGCTCTTCGAAGAGGCGAACCTCACCGATAAGATTGGCGAGGCAGTTGGCCGCACAGGCGATCTCAGCGCCGTGCAGCGCGTCGGCACAGACGCCATCCGGCGTGCCGGGCTGGCTGTGCTCGCCGGGGAGGAACAGGGTTCCCGTCCAGAGTAGATCTCCGGACGACGGTGCACCTCGCCCCACGATGGGCGCCAAATGTCGGGGGTTGGGTGCGACATATGCCAAAGGATGGCTTATCATGGTGGGAGCGAGTAGAACGTCGCCGATGCCTGGAAGCGGGATGAGGTGAAGAAATGCACGCCAGCGGAACTTACCCAGCTTCAGGGCTCTCCTAGGAGATAACACCCCTACTGCTGCTCTGCACGGTCTCCGCATGATCACTAAGGCAAAGTGGCTACAATGGTGCTCCTAGAGCTGTATCGGGAGGCAGGAGAGGGCAAGGTTAGCTCTCTCCTCCCTATGCTATGTGGCCTATCTCTATCAAGGTCTGAACCCTTTGCATGGGTGCCCCGGGGGGTTTATATAGGCCTACCCCCGGGGGTACAATTGTAATCCGATTGGGCGCGGGTCCCAGCCGTCTATCTCTCAGGCTGCCGTCCTTCCCGCTGGCTTCTGGGGCCCGCCGACTGGCGGGTCCCGCGGACAGGCTTGATACTGTAGCGGCACTCCTGATGACTCAGGCTTGGTCATTGGGTCGTGGCAACAGTGCCGCCGTCTATCGGGCGATCACTGTCGCCATTCCCCATCATATCTGGTTAATGGCTCGTGGGGCCCTGGGGAGGAGTCGGCAGACTCCAAGGAGGCCGACTCCCACAGGTCCGTCTTTGGGGCGCTCAGGCCGCCTTCGGTCCACCCACTGACAGGCGGCCCCGCCGTCTTCGGGTCGTACAGGCCGGCGTCGTGGGCACAGTGCGTTGCGCATTGTGGCTGAGGTCAGGGCAGGTATGGCAATAGTGCCGTGCCTCGCCGGAGATCTTCCAGCGATACGACTCACTGTAGCCATTCCGGTCCTTCGTAAGCAGGGGGAACGGCCACGTCGTGACCGTACCCCGCATCGTACTTTGAGATGAGGGAGGAGTCATGGGCCAGCTCTCCATAGTCGGCCTTTCTGGAGGTCACCAGCTTGGAGTCGGTTTATCTAGGAGTCGCTGTCTGGGACTCGGCTTGTCTTGGAGTCATCCCTGGGACTCGGCATACTTTGGAGTCGCTCCTGGGACTCGGCCTGAGGGGCGCGGCTTGCCCCGATGTCTTGAAAAGTCCTGGGACTCGGGTTAACCTACCCGTGGCCCATTACTCCGACAGGATGCGTGCGACAGAATTGAAGATTGTCGGCGAGAGAGTGAGAGAGAGAGAGAGAGAACAGGAGTCCGGGAGAGGGGGAGGTTGCATTTTATGCATCAAAGACTCATATAAACTTGCATTCAAATATTTAAATTGGAGACCATGTTGTCTGCAATCCCCACATGAACGGATATATGCGTATATCAAACAAGTTCATTAATTTGACTTTCAACATGTTCATGGAGTACTATAATACTGTACAACATGCTACTCGATTGAGGTGTTCAATTTGGGATTTAGTTCACTATTTTGACCTGCTGAACGAGCTAGTTCATTGAATCGAGATATTTCATTTTGGGTTTGATTCACGTTTTTGAGTGGGTCAACTATTTGTCATATAGTAAATCGCTAGCAACGAACATGTAAAAACACATTACTCCCGAGCATCATCTCTACATCTAAAAAAGAAGTGGCAAGCTAATATTTCAAAATTTGATTCGAATCGACTTGGTAAGGTAGACGTGGATGCTCGTTCTCCCACAATTTGAACGAACCGTTAAACATCCTCTCTGCTCGGTGGAATTCGCCCGAGCAAATAAATGGGAGACGCGAAATTACCATCCGATGTGGGACACACATCAATTGGCCCATTGTACATCGAGGGTAGGTTCATAACTTCATCCAAGCGCGCCTTCTCCTCGGCCGAAATGACATGTGCCGAATAATTCATAAACCATGCTCGGCAAAACACGCTCTCCTCGCCCGAAATAGCTCGCGCCCACTATTTCAAAACACGCTCTCCTCGCCCGAATTCACTCACGCCCACTATAGTTCAAAACTCGCCCTCCACGCCCGAAATCGCTCCCGCCCGCTATTTGGGGAGAAGCAAAGTTACTCTACTATCCCTGACCCTCAGTACATAGACCCAAGCCGAGAAGCCTATAGGCAAGGGTAGAACTGTAACTCCCCCTCACATTTCAGACAAATGCGTCCGTAAGACATGGTTCCACTCCCCTCCCAATTCCTCCCCGCCCGCCCCCATTCATACCTCGTGGGCGCCAAATCACCTTCTCCCCGGGAAGCTCCCTTGTCCCGAGCCACGAAACCTCAGCCCCACCTCCATGGCGCCCCCCACCACACCAATTTCACAGCCGCCCTCCTCCCTTATGCTGGAGCGCTGTCCAATTGCCGTCGTGCACTGGGCCGTGTGCCTCTTACTCCATCCTGCTGGTGCTTCCTCAATGACGACCGCGTGAACCTTACCTGAGACGATTCACCCTCGCCGTTGTTCACGGCGCCGGAGCGGCTCCAACTTCGGATCCGTCCAGAGTCCTGGCGCTGCTTCTGCGTAGCCGTCGACCGTCGCGACATCGCTCTTTTCCTACCGCCGGTCACCACCGCAACCACGCCGACCTCACCGACTCGGCAGCTAGACCTGCCTACTTCACCATGCCGCCAGATAAGTCGCACCCTCATCTGAAATCACTTTATTTAGGCGTCAGTTGTCTAAATTTTTATTCTGGGCCAATCGATTCCCAATGGGAAGCAGTGCCCCTCGAGGCGGCGGAGCTCCTAGGCTGCCGGTTGGCTGGTGTCGAACGTAAGGGTGCGGGGCTGCAAGTTCACCGCGGAAGCAGCGCTTAGATGGCTATCTTTTAGAGTTGCGTGGGTTGAAGGTACTGCTGCTGCCGGATCTGGATGACGGGGAGTCTCTATGGATTGGCCCGGGGGCGGCGCAACCGCGGCAGTGCGGTGGGGCAGGGAGCAGGGTTTTGGATGGGGCCACGGATAGTGTCAGCCGGGAGGCACAAGACGGCCATCAAGCCATCCGGCATAGATCGTATAGTACCAAAATAAAATAAAATCGTGTGACCCCAATTTAGTCTTCAGTCAATAGATGTGTGACCACTCTCGTACCTTGCTGTTGATCTCTTAGTGTATTTCATCGGATCAAAGAGATATGTCATTCTTAACTTTATGCATTATCTACATCTTCAGACACACCGTCTTCTGACTCACCGCAGCTGCTCTAACAAGGGAAGCATACACCAGAAGGGAGCTATAGTCCCCACTCAACAGTTCCCTGCATCGAATGTGCGTGCCCGACATGGCTAGCCACAACAACTGCAGGGCCATCGACAAGTCAGCACATGATGCTCACTCCTATGGATGGGAGCCAGACAGGTTGTACCCTCATCTTACTTGTGTGCAACATTTATGGCTTTGTTATTCATCTAAGCACAGAAAATAGATCATCACATTTCACTGCATATTCATGCTGATCTCTTACGGGTCTTGTTCAGGAGTTCATGCTGTTCCATAGTTCAACTAAGATACTTGTTCTTTAGGTAACGCTGTTCCACAGTTATCATCCATCAGCCAATGCTATCCCATAGGCTGGTGATTATAATATTATACCACTTCTAGTATTACCTATGTTGTTCTTTAATACTTTTGTGTGCCATCTAGTTAATCTCAAGTACAAACGATACATATTCTGTAGCTTTCATCTGTGTTCTCCCTTTAGTTTATGAGACTTGATGCTGCTAGTTAACCCCAGTCCTACTATTTATGTCGTATCCTACAGGCACTCATTTACATAAATCTAACTACTAGTTGTCTTCCATGCATGTCAGATATAATTGCACACACTGATATATCCACAAGAACCTCATGGAGCAATGTAAAGGCCAATAAACTTGATGTCAATGATACCCGATATGATGGAACATGTAAAGGCAGTTCTTCAGAAGACTTGCAGAAAGATGATGAATCCTCTTCACCCCACAAGGTCCTTGCTCTAACTTGGCCTGTGATATGGGTACAACATGCATATAATGTCCTGGAGTGTATCTACTCTGTTGCAATGCCATGTGCTTAGCATGCTGATCATGCATGTAAATATGTCATGCCTTCCTATTTTTCAGTACCTATTCCATTCATGATAACATGTTTTCAAATTCAAGTACCGTCATTCTACTCTATCACAATGCCATCTGCTTAATTTGGACATCATGCTTCTGAATATCTTATGCATTGTTATTCATCAGTATGTACTTAATCTGTCTGCCATACCATGTTTTTTTACATTGAAGTGCTGTTCTAGTGCTCTGTTGCAATGCCATCTTATTTTCCCAATCATACACGTGTATGTTGCCTTGGTTATTTCTGTACATATTTCGCTAGCATATAGTTTTACATTCAACTAGTTTTTTTTGCTGTGTTGTCCTATCGTATCCCTAGCTCTTACACCATACTCCCTCCGTCCGGATTACATTTATCAGGACCCCGACTCTATGCCACATCGATCTAGCATGTAACACCTCATATCACTTTGCGGCCTCACGCATGGTATTCCCACGGGTGTCGCCCTACCTTTGCCCGGGACCGTTTGCGCCTTTTGGCACACGTATATGATAGTGTCGCTAGCATCCATATGATAAGGAGCCCGGGCTGACATGGCTAGTCGTAAACCCAAAGTGGCACAAACTTACAGGGACAGGCATCCATGACCCAACATCGAACGTGTCGGTCATCAGTGAGTGAATCCAGGCTGTAGCACTGGGCTAGCAGGACTCCAGTGAACCGGGCTGTAGCGGGCTAACAGGACTCCGGTATTCATCGCGTGACATTTCCCCGAAGGGACAGACACAGGAATGAAGAAGGACACATGCCGGCCAGCCTAAGTGTTTCGGAGCAGTAGCAAGCTACCATAGCTCGGTGGAAACACTAGGAGACATTTCCCGGTAAGAGAGGCTACTAAAGATAAACAACTAGATAGTCAGATCCCACACATACCAAGCATTTCAATAACATACACACAATATGCTCGATATGTGCAAATACAACATGGCATCACAACATGACTCTACAACTCAAGTATTTTATTCAATAGGCTCCGAGGAGCGAGATATTACAAACATGGGTCTCATGACCCAACAACCAGAGCATACAAGTCAAAGCACAAGCGGAAGCTATCATGTCTGAGTACAGACATCTATAAATGAAAAAGGCTGAGAAGCCTGACTATCTACCAGATCCTGCCGAGGGCACAAGATCGTAGCTGAGGTAACAAGCTAAACGTCGAAGTCCACACGGAACTACTAGTGAGACTGAAGTCTCTCTGCAAAAACATAAAATAGGCAAACGTGATTACAAATGTACCCAACAAGACTTACGTTAGATCTATCTACATATGCATCATTATCAACAAGGGGGTGGTGGGGTTTAACTGCAGCAAGCCAGCTTTGACTCAGTGGCTATCCTGAACTACGACTGCAAGTAACTCTTTTGAGGTGGCGCACACTAGTCCACATATTCACCATATCAATACACCACTATGGATCCGCTCCCGTGTCCCTACGAGAACGCCATCCATAGCACTCACGCTTATCTTGCATATTTTAGAGTATCCACTTTCATTTGTCTATGAACTATGCAAGGGGTCCAAGTTTCCATATCCGAGGAATCCGGCTATTCGAATAGATAATGATAACCCTGCAGGGGTGTACTTCTTCACACACGCTTTCTCCACTTATCGCCCTGTACACGTCATGTACCTCGGCAACCTTCAAGCGGAAGCCGGGCGAGGGAGTCGGCCACGACCTGACTAACCGAACAAGTCTCTAGTCCAGGTTTATCGCCTATTCGGGTTCCATCCGCAAGGAGATCCGGCCGGGGTGTCGCTCACGGCCCCAAACGATGTGAGCAGGGTTCCCAAGCCCACCATCCGGGTGCCACTTGGTACACCGTGCCACTGTGCCTAGTTTGTCCCAAGCCCACCTGTACCGGGTGCCACTTAGTAGACTACTAACACTACCTACAAACACCAGAAACTAGTTGCAACTCCTGGACAGAGATCATGTTGATTAATAAGTCGAGAGAGCTTGGAGCGCCCGGAGCCCAATGTGTGGTAGTAACTGATCATGGATCACAAACACAGAACTCAGTTCCTGAGGACGGCTGCAATGAGACAACCCACCATGTACTCCTACATGGCCTCTCACCCCTACCTTTACCAAATCGTGTTCACACACTTAGCTCTCAATGGTAGGACATGTTCACACACCTCTGATTCATCCCCGATGAATCAGACCTGACTCAACTCTAAGCAGTAGCAGGCATGACAAACAAGCATGAATGAGTAGGCACAATAGGGCTCAAACAACTCCTACTCATGCTAGTGGGTTTCATCTATTTACTGTGGCAATGACAGGTCATGCAGAGGATAAAGGGGTTCAGCTACCGCAGCAAGTAACAAATATGTCGTTGTTGTCCTAATGCAGTAAAAGAGAGCAGGAGCGAGAGAGTGGGATTGTATCGGAATGAACAAGGGGGTTTTGCTTGCCTGGCACTTCTGAAGATAATATAGCTCTTCATCGGTGTCATCGATCACATCGTCGGTATCACGTCTATCGATAGGGGGGCAATCACCGGCAACTAAGGAAAACACAATCAATGCAATGCACGATATGATGCATGAATGTGACATGGCAATATGCTGTGGTTTGTGCTAATGCAACTAAAACCATATTAAATGAAGTTGGTTTGAATCCAAGATTCAAACTCAAACTCCATATGTGGATATTTAAATGCCATTAATATGCTTTGTGCTAAACAGCAGCTATAAGTTGTTCTAACATACATGAAAATAGTACAGATGGATAGATTGGATTTTTCTGATCATTTTTCATATATAAATTATTTCATTTGGAGTTACGGTTGAATTTCTATGAATTTTAGAAGTTTTAGGCATTTTCTGGAATTTCCTGAATATTAATAATTCCAGTAATTCATTAATGCGTCAGCCTGACGTCAGTGTGACGTCAGCAGGTCAACAGGGGCTGGTCCGGGTCAAACCTGACCAGTGGGGCCTGCGTGTCAATGTCTGGACTAACTAACCTAATTAACATTAACCCTAACTAACTTGGTTAGCCGGGCGGTGCCCGCATGTCAGTGAGTCAGTGGCTTAACTAAAATTAGTTATTAACTTAACCAAAAGTTAGCAGGGGCCGGGCCCACCTGTCAGTGACCCTGGGGAAGTCAAACAGGGTCAAATCCCAGGACTGTGGGGTCAAACCCACCGGCGGCTTGACGCCGGCGAGGCCCGAGACGGCGGCGCAATCCGGAAACGCGCTACAGGGCACGGGCGAGGCCGTGCTTGGGCTCGTTGGAGAGCCCTTGCTGGTGCGCATCGAACGGTGGTGGTGGCCGTGCCTGTGGTGGCCGGTACCGACGACGGCGAGCTCGTGAGCGGCGGCCGGAGTTCGGGTGCGGTCGGGTTCGGCGCTGCGTTGCACGATAGGCGCAATTGGAGGGAGTTTTGGTCTTCTGGCATTGTGCTGAGCACGTCGGTGCGTTCGGTGGTAGCTCTAGGTGACGGTGGCCACGGCGGCGACATGGCCGGCGGAGCCGAGCTCGCGGCTCCGGTGGAATCGAGGCTATAGGGCGCAATCGAGGCGGGGAAGAGAGAGGGGAGGCGTAGGAGCTCACAGCGGTGCCGTAGGGATGGTTAGCCGGCTCGGGGACGTCCTGTGTGCGGCGGATCGATGACGATGATGGTCGGAGCCCGAGGTGGAAGACAACGGCGATGGCGACGTTGCTGGCCTCCCGGGGTCGCGTGCATCGTGTGTGTGGCTCCACGGGGTCGGGACGGAGCTCAGGGGTGCGGAGAGGGAGCGAGGGGGTGGCTGTGGCCGTGGGGGAGCTCGTCGGTGACGGCGGCTCCGTTCGGTCCGGGCGAGAGAGAGGGAGCAGAGGAGAGAGGGCCGAGGGGGAGAGTGAGCGAAGCGGTCAGCGGGATCGGGACGGCATGCGGGAGTCGTCCACGCGTCCAGGGGCTCGTTGGCAAGCAGGAGGTGGCCGCGCGGCCGTGCGCGTGCGAGCACGCAGCTGCTTCGGGGCGAGGGGAGGAAGACGATGGAGGGGCTGCAGTGGTGGGCTGGGCCGGCTTCTGCAGCAGGCCGCACAGGTAGGCGCCAGGTAGGTCTTCTGCTCTTTTTTTTATTTTTCTTCTGTTTTGTTTTATTTACTTCCTTTTGCCACTGTTTCTAAATAAAACAAATTCAAAGACAGTGACAAAATTCCCCTGAACATTTTATTTAGCACAATGAAATTATACCAAAGCACATAAAAATGTTTCAGTTATTTGAACATATATTCAGTAATATTTGGATATAAGTTCAAATTCAAAATAGTATTGATTTAAATTCAAAGTCCCAAAATAATTCCTTAAAAATGTTCCTAAATTTTGGTTTGATATATAGCTCTTGCCAAAATTCTCAAACATTGCAAAAGGACATCTTGGAACATAGAATGAGATTTCTAGGGATCTTTTCCCTGCTTTTAATTAAGTATTTGAGGCTTTCAAAATTCCTCAATTCAAGTTTCAAAAATATAGACATGATGCACACATGAAGCTAGCCTAGAGCACTACCAGCAGCTAGGGATGTGACAACTCACCCCTACTAAACAAAAATCTCGTCCCGAGATTCAAGCGTAGGATAAGGTGAAGGGGAAACGCAAACTAGTATAATATTCATGATCTAGGGTGCACTTCATAAAAGCGTTGATTCGATCACCATCTTTGTCCCGTCGTCTTGCTCTGGGAACTCCAACTAACATGACAGCAAGAGGAATAGGACAACTCCGGAAGAATCGTTCTTCTCGAAGGTCGAACAACTCAGGATTAACTCTCGGGATGAGACATAGCAACATCTCTTGAGCTGAGAGACGAAGCACACCTCTAGTGGAAAGGAGTGGAACAAATGACGAAGGGATCACTAGGTAGACAACAATTCCACACTTAAAAAGGTGGTAAACGATTGTCAACGTAGCGAGGAGTTGAGTTGCCATGATACCACAATGAGGCACCTTAGGGATGGTGACTCGTAGATATATCCCCTTAAGTGGCAAAAAGAATTACCTTTGATTCAGAGATCATTGAAACTCTTTAAACCAGCCTAAGGTAATTCTCGAGCAATCGTTTGGAGGGGGTCGGTAGAATGGCATACTCGGACTTGGATGATGTGGATTACCTTGTTGAAGACAACGTAATGGATGAATTTGCTTACCATCGGAAATGGAAGAGACCCATGGTAGAATGGCACATTGGCGGTGCAAGCTGGGAACAAAATGCAAATGCTGGGAATGATTCTGGTAACTGGGAAGGAACCCAATAATAGAGAGTGAATTCACTGTTTGAAAAGGTCATAGCATTGCTGAGGAAACTGAGAGGAATCCCAGTTAGTGCCGATGATAACACGTAGCGCTTGTGCGTGCTCTTAAGAACTTGAGCATTTCCTTAATCATCAAGATTTTACCAATATCCGTGTCAAGGATCCTGGCAACACAACTTGCTACCATGATGAATGATGATGGATGATACAGATGCAAGGGGGGGATAACACTTTCTCAGATTTCACCCTTGGCGAAGCCAAGGAAATAAAATCTGGATGATCGACCGAGAGACATTTAGCACTCCGCTTCTAATGTTCTCCTTGATGTGCTAGCGTAATCCACCCATAGATATGGTTTGATATCCAGAACATCAAGTAAAAGGTCGGACTTCGGGATCTCAAAAATCCATAGGGGCAACTAGGGAGTAAATCCTACGAAATCCCTATGGGGAGGTGGCCAACTGCTTCAATCAAGATACTACAATAATAGGTCTTCCGGTTGGGTGTGTTGGCCATGACAACCACTTTACCGGTTATCGAGGGACCATTATTATAGTTCTTGGGAAATGTTCCAACCATCATATCTGCCTGAGATTCAGATCTGGTTGGTGTCAGGATAATCCAGACTCATCGAGTCTAGGAAGAAAAATGAAAGTTTGCAACACAATTCGACGAGATGACGTTGCGAGATTCTCGGGAAATGAACTACGATAGCAAACTCCAAAACATGAGCTGGTTCTGCTACACACATGTGAACATGATGTCCTAGACAAGCATGACCACGTGGTAGTCTTACAATAGAACACTACCGAGTTCTGGTTGGGAACCATCACCGTGGACAACGAAGTCCTTGCATAAGTCATATGATTAGCTCTTATGAAGGAACTTCTTCTCCTTGAACAAATCAATCAGTGGCTTGGTGTGCTCGGGACACATATGGAATGAAGGTTGCAAGTCTCTAGACCACAGAATACTTCGCACGTGTGCATGACTGATTTGGGATGATTCCAAAGGAAACAAAACAATCTTTCCCAAATTCATGGCGGCAACTATCACCAAATGCACGTGTATAAGAGGAAGTCACTCCTTTCATCCGAACACATGCTTCATGAGCTAGCATGAACAAATGCTTTCAAAAGTTTCCAACACTAGCTTAATGTTCAGCAAAATTATGGAGAAGACAAAATGATGTTGATGGGCTCAACAACAAATCATCGAGATTTCCATGAAGTTGGAATTCCACGACTAGGTGAACATGGTGATAGCATTGGTTAGACCAAAAGATGTAATGGTGTATGCTCGAGGAGTCAACCACGAGTAAGACAACATTACGAACATCGTTGGTTCTGATTTGATTTGAGAATAGCCCACACTCAAATCAAAGTTTTAACAAGATAATAGGTCCAACAACTGATCACAGGGACCAATCGATGAAGATATCATCTTTCTTCAACACACACCACACAAGAATATCCCTTTGGAACGAACTAAGTCAAGCAAGCTTTTATCTTCCAACTCTCCAAGTTGTTGTCTAGCTTAACCAACTAGCTCAGGGATATCTAACACCGATCTTGGAGAGAGAGTGGTTCACAAGAAACCAACTTGATCACGAGCTCAACATAGCGGTCAGGTGACAACCTGGTAATACTTCCGAGAAGATCTTCGAAAAATCACGAACCACTGATATGTTACTAAGCTCGAGAACAATCTCGCTTTTGAGGGCAAGACGATATGATCATATGAGTGAGGACTTGACAAGATCCTAACTCATCAATCGAAGGTGCACCGAAATAAGGACTAGGTAGCACGATCAGTCTTAGAAGGATGATTCAAAAACCAACACGCTAAGAATGAAATTGTTGTCCTTTAACTACCAAGCAACAAGGTTGCTAGGAGTATTGATTTCACACATCACAATTCATTTGTTGGTATTCCGGTTGCGATAACACGGAACCGAGTGATGAATAATGATGGCGAGAAGTATCACTACATCAAGAATTCACAAGAGCCGGTGCAATCCTCATGAAAATCCTGACATAAAGACGGTAATACTTCAGGGTAGAACAGAATCAAAAGCTGGGCTGGCATTTTGATCTGCGGAGCACAATTGCTTTGACCCAATCCTAGATATGGATGAGGTACTGGAGTTTGTTTCTCCTAGTCATTCCAGAATAGAATGGCTTGACAGACCACAAGAGTAGTGGCAACGATGAACACGGATGCATAACTACTCATGAATATCAATTGATATACAAGGTCCAGAAAACAACTAAAGAGGAACAACTCAAAGGAACATACGATTTTCTGAGTTGTGGATGCATGGTTTAGCATGTCGAACGAAGTTCGACATATTTCTTCCGGATAACCCATGCAGAAAAGTAGAACTGGCAGAGCCACAATATGAATGGAGAACTCCTCAAGAGTACTCTAGTTATGATCTTTTAGTTCAAAGAACTTCTGCCTTATTGATTCATGGTATTTGGAAGAAGGAAATACCACAGACCTCGAGGGCTATCACAAAGGTTACTAATAACCTAAGGGAGCTAGCAATTACTGTCAACATGAAGTAAGTAGGGTGAATCTCGGGTTCAAAACCCAGAAGTGAAATGCCTACTAACTAAGTGGCATCACGGGATGCTTACGAGAATGATGGCCAGAATCTTCACACCGGGAACACAAAACGTTGCTAGATTACTAGGTGACTCCCTAAACACCTAAGGTCATAATAGTAGCTCCAACATATATGTCGAGGCAATAAAGTACCTCAACTCACTAATTTGTGTGATTAATCTGACCAAAGGCACATCGGAAACAGGAGGAAGGGATTTGCAAATGCATCAGACTATCTAGAAACCTGGGATGACTCGGACAGCATAACGACTGTAAATGCTCAAAAAAGATTTGAGACATTCACAAAAATGGTGGCATAACCACTCAGAAGCACAATATCAAGGTTTCGAGATCAACAGTTAACATACAGAAGTAATAGGAACTGAAATGAGGCTTAAGTCCAACAATCTTATAAGTCTACGGATTAGTAACACGTGATCCTGATAGAAAGAAGAGATAGCCTAGTTCCTTAACCCCGTAGGAAGGATAAGATGACTCGGATCAGAAGGCATAAGGTATAAGGAGTAAAAAGAGCCTTACGTTCCATCCCACAATCAATTCCCTTATATAACTAAAGAATTTCTAGACTCAACTTCGACCAGTTTGGCTTGGTAAACCTACAGGCAGTCAAGCTCTGATACCAACGCTATCAGGACCCCGACTCTATGCCACATCGATCTAGCATGTAACACCTCATATCACTTTGCGGCCTCACGCACGGTATTCCCACGGGTGTCGCCCTACCTTTGCCCGGGACCGTTTGCGCCTTATGGCACACGTATATGATAGTGTCGCTAGCATCCATATGATAAGGAGCCCGGGCTGACATGGCTAGTCGTAAACCCAAAGTGGCACAAACTTACAGGGACAGGCATCCATGACCCAGCATCGAACGTGTCGGTCATCAGCGAGTGAATCCAGGCTGTAGCACTCGGCTAGCAGGACTCTGGTGAACCGGGCTGTAGCGGGCTAACAGGACTCCGGTATTCATCGCGTGACATTTCCCCGAAGGGACAGACACAGGAACAAAGAAGGACACATGCCGGCCAGCCTAAGTGTTCCGGAGCAGTAGCAAGCTACCATGGCTCGGTGGAAACACTAGGAGACATTTCCCGGTAAGAGAGGCTACTAAAGATAAACAACTAGATAGTCAGATCCCACACATACCAAGCATTTCAATAACATACACACAATATACTTGATATGTGCAAATACAACATGGCATCAGAACATGACTCTACAACTCAAGTATTTTATTCAATAGGCTTCGAGGAGCGAGATATTACAAACATGGGTCTCATGACCCAACAACCAGAGCATACAAGTCAAAGCACAAGCGGAAGCTATCATGTCTGAGTACAGACATCTATAAATGAAAAAGGCTGAGAAGCCTGACTATCTACCAGATCCTGCCGAGGGCACAAGATCGTAGCTGAGGTAACAAGCTAAACGTCGAAGTCCACGCGGAACTACTAGTGAGACTGAAGTCTCTCTGCAAAAACATAAAATAGGCAAACGTGAGTACAAATGTACCCAGCAAGACTTACATCAGATCTATCTACATATGCATCATTATCAACAAGGGGGTGGTGGGGTTTAACTGCAGCAAGCCAGCTTTGACTCGGTGGCTATCCTGAACTACGACTGCAAGTAACTCTTTTGAGGTGGCGCACACGAGTCCACATATTCACCATATCAATACACCACTATGGATCCGCTCCCATCTCCCTATGAGAACGCCATCCATAGCACTCACGCTTATCTTGCGTATTTTAGAGTATCCACTTTCATTTGTCTATGAACTATGCAAGGGGTCCAAGTTTCCATATCCTAGGAATCCGGCTATTTGAATAGATAATGATAACCCTGCAGGGGTGTACTTCTTCACACACGCTTTCGCCACTTATCGCCCTATACACGTCATGTACCTCGGCAACCTTCAAGCGGAAGCCGGGCGAGGGAGTCGGCCACGACCTGACTAACCGAACAAGTCTCTAGTCCAGGTTTATCGCCTATTCGGGTTCCATCCGCAAGGAGATCCGGCCGGGGTGTCGCTCACGGCCCCAAAAGATGTGAGTAGGGTTCCCAAGCCCACCATCCGGGTGCCACTTGGTACACCGTGCCACTGTGCCTAGTCTGTCCCAAGCCCACTTTTACCGGGTGCCACTTGGTAGACTACTAACACTACCTACAAACACCAGAAACTAGTTGCAACTCCTGGACAGAGATCATGTTGATTAATAAGTCGAGAGAGCTTGGAGCGCCCGGAGCCCAATGTGTGGTAGTAACTGATCATGGATCACAAACACAGAACTCAGTTCCTGAGGACGGCTGCAATGAGACAACCCACCATGTACTCCTACATGGCCTCTCACCGCTACCTTTACCAAATCGTGTTCACACACTTAGCTCTCAATGGTAGGACATGTTCACACACCTCTGATTCATCCCTGATGAATCAGACCTGACTCAACTCTAAGCAGTAGCAGGCATGACAAACAAGCATGAATGAGTAGGCACAACAGGGCTCAAACAACTCCTACTCATGCTAGTGGGTTTCATCTATTTACTGTGGCAATGACAGGTCATGCAGAGGATAAAGGGGTTCAGCTACCGCAGCAAGTAACAAATATGTCGTTGTTGTCCTAATGCAGTAAAAGAGAGTAGGAGCGAGAGAGTGGGATTGTATCGGAATGAACAAGGGGGTTTTGCTTGCCTGGCACTTCTGAAGATAATATAGCTCTTCATCGGTGTCATCGATCACATCGTCGGTATCACGTCTATCGAGTGGGGGGCAATCACCGGCAACTGAGGAAAAACACAATCAATGCAATGCACGATATGATGCATGAATGTGACATGGCAATATGCTGTGGTTTGTGCTAATGCAACTGAAACCATATTAAATGAAGTTGGTTTGAATCCAAGATTCAAACTCAAACTCCATATGTGGATATTTAAATGCCATTAATATGCTTTGTGCTAAACAGCAGCTATAAGTTGTTCTAACATACATGAAAATAGTACAGATGGATAGATTGGATTTTTCTGATCATTTTTCATATATAAATTATTTCATTTGGAGTTACGGTTGAATTTCTATGAATTTTAGAAGTTTTAGGCATTTTCTGGAATTTCCTGAATATTAATAATTCCAGTAATTCATTAATGCGTCAGCCTGACGTCAGTGTGACGTCAGCAGGTCAACAGGGGCTGGTCCGGGTCAAACCTGACCAGTGGGGCCTGCGTGTCAGTGTCTGGACTAACTAACCTAATTGACATTAACCCTAACTAACTTGGTTAGCCGGGCGGGGCCCGCATGTCAGTGAGTCAGTGGCTTAACTAAAATTAGTTATTAACTTAACCAAAAGTTAGCAGGGGCCGGGCCCACCTGTCAGTGACCCTGGGGAAGTCAAACAGGGTCAAATCCCGGGTCTGTGGGGTCAAACCCACCGGCGGCTTGACGCCGGCGAGGCCCGAGACGGCGGCGCAATCCGGAAACGCGCTACAGGGCACGGGCGAGGCTGTGCTTGGGCTCCTTGGAGAGCCCTTGCTGGTGCGCATCGAACGGTGGTGGTGGCCGTGCCTGTGGTGGCCGGTACCGACGACGGCGAGCTCGTGAGCGGCGGCCGGAGTTCGGGTGCGGTCGGGTTCGGCGCTGCGTTGCACGACAGGCGCAATTGGAGGGAGTTTTGGTCTTCTGGCATTGTGCTGAGCATGTCGGTGCGTTCGGTGGTAGCTCTAGGTGACGGTGGCCACAGCGGCGACATGGCCGGCGGAGCCGAGCTCGCGGCTCCGGTGGAATCGAGGCTATAGGGCGCAATCGAGGCGGGGAAGAGAGAGGGGAGTCGTAGGAGCTCACAGCGGTGCCGTAGGGATGGTTAGCCGGCTCGGGGATGTCCTGTGTGCGGCGGATCGACGACGATGATGGCCGGAGCCCAAGGTGGAAGACGACGGCGATGGCGATGTTGCTGGCCTCCCGGGGTCGCGTGCGTCATGTGTGTGGCTCCACGGGGTCGGGACGGAGCTTAGGGGTGCGGAGAGGGAGCGAGGGGGTGGCTGTGGCCGTGGGGGAGCTCGTCGGTAACGGCGGCTCCGTTCGGTCCGGGCGAGAGAGAGGGAGCAGAGGAGAGAGGGCCGAGGGGGAGAGTGAGCGAAGCGGTCAGCGGGATCGGGACGGCATGCGGGAGTCGTCCACGCGTCCAGGGGCTCGTCGGCAAGCAGGAGGTGGACGCGCGGCCGTGCGCGTGCGAGCACGCAGCTGCTTCGGGGCGAGGGGAGGAAGACGACGGAGGGGCTGCAGTGGTGGGCTGGGCCGGCTGCTGCAGCAGGCCGCACAGGTAGGCGCCAGGTAGGTCTTCTGCTCTTTTTTTTATTTTTCTTCTGTTTTGTTTAATTTACTTCCTTTTGCCACTGTTTCTAAATAAAACAAATTCAAAGACAGTGACAAAATTCCCCTGAACATTTTATTTAGCACAATGGAATTATACCAAAGCACATAAAAATGTTTCAGTTATTTGAACATATATTCAGTAATATTTGGATATAAGTTCAAATTCAAAATAGTATTGATTTAAATTCAAAGTCCCAAAATAATTCCTTAAAAATGTTCCTAAATTTTGGTTTGATATATAGCTCTTGCCAAAATTCTCAAACATTGCAAAAGGACATCTTGGAACATAGAATGAGATTTCTAGGGATCTTTGCCCTGCTTTTAATTAAGTATTTGAGGCTTTCAAAATTCCTCAATTCAAGTTTCAAAAATATAGACATGATGCACACATGAAGCTAGCCTAGAGCACTACCAGCAGCTAGGGATGTGACAACATTGTTGCCGAAATGGATAAAAAAGGATGTATCTAGAACTGAAATACGCCTAGACCCATCCATTTTTTCCGGATGGAGGGAATACATGTCAATATGTCATGCCTTTCTATTCTTCAGTACCTATTCCATCTCTCTGCTGTCGCATGTTTTATAATTAAAGCACCATTCTTCTATACAAGGCATGCAAGGGGAAGACGACTATGTTAGAATCTGAAGGGTTACAAACAGGGCCTTTGCAAAAGATCCAAACGCCAGGAGATAATAAAACAACTATAGTTTTTATAGATACTGCTCCAACACAGAGAAACCCAACTCCTACTGATAATAAGCAGATTCCAGTGGCCAAAGAACCAGTCGAGCAAAAATATGTCAACTCAATTCTAAGAAGCGTGTGCGTATCCTTGCATCATGAAATTTTATAGCATGCTGATCATATTTTCTAGATGTTTCTTACCCATCTCTCTTTTAGAAAATAAGCTTAACAGATAGAAGAATTTCTGCAATGGTATCGTTTATGAGGAAAGATTCTTGCAGGAATTCTCTGTGCTCCAATGAAGATGTAAGTACCTGTTGTATATCACTATATTTTTACATCAACATGTATTTTGTTAATCGGCGTGAATCCAACCTTTATCTGATCTAAATTTAGTTGTAGCAAAATGTATGATTAAAGGCCACAATGTTGATTTCTGTAAGGAAAACTGCCTGGTAGTTTTGCATCCTGAGATGCATGAGTGTACTACCTCATATCAGTGGGTTTGAATACTTTGGTTCTGCAGTGGGTTTTTTAGTGTTTTTTTACTGTGTTGTCCTGTCGTATCCCTAGCTCTTACATCATACTCCCTCCGCCCGGATTAAATGTCGCATAAATGGATAAAACTGGATGTATCTAGAACTGAAATACACCTAGACCCATCCATTTATTTCCGGATGGAGGGAATACATGTCAATATGTCATGCCTTTCTATTCTTCAGTACCTATTCCATCTCTGCTGTAGCATGTTTTATAACTGAATCACCATTCTTCTATATAAGGCATGCAAGGGGAAGACAGCTCTGTTAGAATCTGAAGGGTTACAAACCAGGTCTTTGCAAAAGATCCAAACGTCAGGAGATAATAAACCAACTCCATTTTTCATAGATACAGCTCCAGCACAGAGAAACCCAACTCCCACTGATAATAAGTAGATTCCGGTGGCCAAAGAACTAGTCCGCTCCAGTCCAGCAAAAGAATGTCAACTCCATTCTAAGAAGCGTGTGCGTATCCTCGCATCATGAAATTTTATAGCATTCTGATCATATTTTCTACATGTTTCTTACCCATCTCTCTTTTAGAAAATAAGGTTAAACGATAGAAGACTTCCTCCATTGGGATCGTATTCAAGGAAAATATCTTGCGGGAATTCTGTGTGCTCCAATGCTGATGTAAGTACCTGTTGTATATCACTATATTTTTACATCAACACGTATTTTGTTAATCGGCGTGAATCTAACCTTTATCTGATCTAAAATTAGTTGTAGCAAAATGTTAAAGGCGCCAATGTTGATTTTTGTAAGGAAAACTGCCTGGTAGTTTTGCATACTGAGCTGCATGAATGTACTATCTCATATCATGCACATTACTAAATTTTAGTGCTTCTCTGGTTGCCCATTCATTTATTGTGTCAATGTTGCTTTCGTACTACCTTACCTGGCTGATGATAGCTGTGCGATATTGTGTTAATTTGGTGTTGGCTACTTTCCCAAACGTTCGTTGTGTCAATGTTGCTTTCCTATTATCTGACTTGGCTAATGATAGCAATGCTAGTGTGTTAATTTTGTGCGGGCTGCTGAAGATAAGAAGATAAACTCTGAAAATAGCAAGGCAACCCTATTGTTTCTTTCCAGTAAATCTAGGCCAGGTAATATGGCAATAACTCATGATTAATCTGTTTGGTTCCCGTCCTAATTTATGTTATGATGCAGTGGTCGAGACACTCTCCACTATCAATAATACAAGCCAGCCAAAATCGCCATCTGAATCTGTTCAGTATCCTCTGTCTCGAATGCAACGGAATAAATGTATGAATGTGAACCAATTAATGGCTGAAGCAATGATGGAAATGGTGGATGAATCAGAGGTGCAGAGTCGTGCGATACAACAACTGATCAATGTTTTCATAGACAGTGTAGCAAAGCAGAAAGAACTTGACCACATGCTTATGGGCGTCATCTGTGCTCAGGTTGCAGATTGTGACGTTGTAGATGGTCAGGTTCTGCTCATTTATTTGCACTGGCATCAATCTTTGATTGCCCAGTGGATGTAATTTCCTATAATATATGTTGGATGTGCAACGTTTTTCCCTGTATGGCGTACCTTTGCGTGATCGGTTTTGGTCCTGTGCATAATTGCTCATCGTAATGGGCTCAAATTATCTAATTTGTCCTAAAGACATGTACGAACTTTAGTGAGCCCATTAAGTTAATGGGCCGTTACTTGGCCGAAAGTTAATGGTCGGCCCTCTTACCTCCCGGGTCGTTAACAGGCCGACATCGAAGTGGGCAACAGGTGGCCCCAGTTTATTTCACGGGCCGTTAACAGACCGTTACTAAGTTTGGGCTACATATGGCCCAACTATACTGTAGGCCATTAGCAGGCCGAAAGAGACAGCTGGCTTGTACTGGACCATGAAGACCATGGGCCACTAAGAGGCCGAAAGTCAGGTCGTATTGTAAATGGCCCAACAGTGTTGTGGGCCTTTAGCAGGCCGAAAGAGAAACCAGGTTGGTATTGGACCATGAAGGGCATGGGCCGTTAAAGGGCCAAAACTAAGGTACGACTACAAATGGCCCAACTCATTTATGGTCCGTTAACAGGCCGAAAGTCACACAGGGCCGGGAATTGGCCCAACACTTAAATGGGTCGCTAAAAGGCCAAAACTCAGGTCCGACTAAAAATGGCCCAACTGATTTATGGGCCATCAACAGGTAGAAAGTGACACCGGGCCAGAAAATTGGCCCAACACTTAAATGGGCCGCTAAAAGGCCGAAACTCAGGTCCGACTAAAAATGGCCCAACTAATTTATGGGCCATCAACAAGCAGAAAGTGACACCGGGCCAGAAAATTGGCCCAACACTTAAATGGGCCGCTAAAAGGCCGAAACTCAGGTCCGACAACAAATAGCCCATCAGATTTATGGGCCATCAACAAGCTGAAAGACACACGAGGCCGGAAACTAGCCCAACATTTAAATGGGTCGCTAAAAGGCCGAAATATGTACATCCTGAAAATTGGCCCATCCATTAAACGGGCCGTTAACATGCCGAAATCTCATTGGGCCGATATTGAGCCTAGATATATAGCGGGCTGTTAACGGGCTCGAACTGACGATGGGCTACAATGGTGTCAAATCTTTAACGGGCCGTTGATGGGCCGAATTGGCTCATCTCGTATGGGCCGTGGGCTTAAATGGACCTGACACAAGTAGGCCTTATATGGGCTGGCCTGCTAATTTTTACTGGGCCGGCCTTTTCACAGGAATGGGCCTCTGTTGGGCCGTGCCATGTGTCGATGTACCATAGGCGTCTTCCGTCCAATGAGTGGATGAAATTTGTCCCAACGGTGAGCCGACACGTGTTTCCTCCAACCAATGATGATTTTACACATGGAAAATCCCCATTGGTAGGGGCTGTTAACGGGTTATCGGATCCAAAACCCGACCCGATAGCTTAACGGCGTTCCGTTATAGTGGATGCCACGTGTCGGTCACCCTTGTCGAAAGCACTTCTGTGACGTGTGATTTATCGTCATGGAAGTGGACACTTCCGTGATGATAATTTTGGTAATGTCATGGAACACTTCTATGACAGCACATGTATGACTATCTTGATTCTCTCATAAATTTGTCATGGATGTACATCCAAGACAAAAAATGTGACCTACTGTGACAAACACGTATCATCACGGAAGTGTATTTTTTTGTAGTGTTGTAATGTGCATGTCATGAGAACATAACTGTTTATTCAATTCAAACTGAAATCAACATAGAGCAAGTTACAACAGCAAACACATTAAAGAAACAGGTTTAGAACATACCTGTTGCGCCATTGGAGTTTCAATTGCATCCTTCAAATTTGAAATTAGTTGGTATGAGTAAATACAGTGATGCAAGAGCAAAGTAGTATGAACCATAGCTACGGAACCTAACCTGAGAACAATTCTTCTTCTGCTTTAAGCGTTGACTTGGGGTTTGGAGTGGTGGTCCTCGTGCTTTGGGCACTGCAATTGCCTTACTAACTGCTCGTGTTTGGGTGCTCTGTGGTGGAGACGGTGTTGTGTCAACGGGAACTGGGTTACTATTTGTTGGGATTGGGGTTAGAAGGGCTCTGTCCAACTAGGTAGGGGTACATTCTGTGGGAGTCTGGGTTATGTGTGGTGGGGCTGGTGCTTAGGCAAGTACAACTGTGGTTCTATCTGCATCGACAGGTAGCACGATCTTTTCTGAAGACCTTGTTTTTACTCCCACAGATACTGCCATCACCCCCTCCAATTGAAATGGCTGATAAACAAGAAAAGTAATTGAATGTACAAACATTGTATGATAGATAGGTGCAATGGATAGTAGGGAAGAAAACATGGCATGAAATAATTCACATTTATGTTGTCTAACCAAACAGAATAGGAGGACATAATTTCACATATATGATGGCTAATTAAACAGGATAGCATGACACAATTTCACATGTATGAAGACTAACTAAACATGATAGAATGACATACTTCAAAATATGATGACCATGCAAATAGGATGACATGATATAACTATACAGTGTGTCTATTAAAGTGGTTGGCATGCCATAAATCACAAACATGTCATTGATGGAAACATGATGGCATGATATAATTCACGGATAGAATGACATAATTTAAAATATGATGACTATGTAAACAGGATGAGATGATATAACTATATTATGTCTTTAGAAAATGGGTTGGCATGCCATAATTCAGATACATGCTGTCTATGTAAACATCATGGCATGATATAATTAAAATATATGATTTATATACTAAGGAAGTGAGCAGAGGGCAATCACATATTTGATGTGTTAACTAAGGAGATGTCATTCAATATTGTGTATATGATGTAAAAACTAAGCATTGCAATACAAGATATGCATCATATAAGTAATATAACCCTGCCAAGTTTTAGCATACACCTTAGGGGGATAATAGGACTGGTCATCTGCCTCTGAATCCTCCTCTGAAGAGCTATCTGTAACCAGCAAGATATCTGCTTCAGCAGGTAGCATTGTCTGCTCTGAAGACCTTGTCTTCACTCCATATTTCTCCATCACCAATTCAAATGGCTGATGCATAGGAAGAGCAGTTGAATATACAAACATTGTCGACAAAAGCAATGAGAAATACAAAAAAGGACGATATGATATAATTCACATATATGGCACTTGCCTAAACAACATGGCATTGCATAATTCACATATATAATGCCTTGCAACAATATAACATTGCATAATTCACATATATAATGTCTTGCAACAAGATGGTGCTGCATATTTCACATATATGGTAATTAGACACTGATACGTCTACAACGTATCTATAATTTTTTATTGTTCCATGCTATTATATTACCTATTTTGGATGTTTATGGTCTTTACTATACACTTTTATATGATTTTTGGGACTATCTACCAACCGGAGGCCCAGCCCATACTGCTATTTCTTTTTGCCTATTTCAGTGTTGTCGGCGTTCTGGGAACGGGGGTCCCCAGACTTGCCTGCCTGCGGCGTGGCTCAAAGGGTGGTCCAGTACGGCCCATCTTCATCAACTCAAGATCAAGACCCTCGTGAGGGGCCAAGCCTCGCGGGGCGGACGATGCAAGGCTTCCTCAGGAACAGCCTCACCAGGCAGGCTCGCGAGGAGGCAGAGAGAACAAGGCAGGGGTACCTCGCGAGGTGCTCGTGACGCAAGCCATGACGATCGAGACCAGGCGGGCGCTGGCCTGCGCAGTGTCCTTGTTTCCTCTTTGGTACAAAGGGGGCAAGAGCAGGCGCGGAGTACCAAGGCATAAAGCAAAGGTTACCATTTCGGTGCAATAAGACCAAGACCAGCAGAGCGGCAGGATGGAGGTCACCGTGGAGCCCAAGATGGCGTCATCGCCAGTGCCTTTGGCAGCCGAAGACCAACTTTAGTCAGGATAACTTGTACTAGATGTTCCCCTTCAAAATGGTCGTTCTTGGCACCCTTCCCGCTCAATATTTGGGAAGAGGACCAGTGCCTCTATATATAGGGATAGCCACCACCAAAGAGAGAAGGGGGGGGACTTCATCTAGAGCCTAGAGAGAGATCCACCCTCGCGGAACACCGCACCAGCACAAGAACACCCCTCGCGAGGCTATTCTTCCTCTGTACTGTTCATCATCAACCCCTGAGGCAATCCACCACACCACACACTGGAGTAGGGTATTACACCACAACGGTGGCCCGAACCAGTATAAACCTCGTGTCCCTTGTGTTGTTCATCGTGTAGCTTAGATTCACAGTGAGACATTGGGACGTGGATCGGTAGGGGGAAGATCTTCATGCGCACCCCAAAGTTCGAACCTTAAGGGTTTTGCTGGAACCCAATATCTGACATTTGGCGCGCCAGGTAGGGGTGCGCTGGAATCTTTCTTCCGCTGTTCCACGTTCGATCGTTCGTCGCATCCATGGCTGACGCTCGCCGAGCTCGTGCTGAGTGTCGGGCGGCTCTCGTCGCCCGCGTCGCCCAGACAGCTGCCGTCGGTGGGCCTCCTAGTCATTCTTCATTGCCCACCGCCAACACCGCTACCGGCCCGGCAGGGAACGAGCAGCAGGCGTCATTGCTGCATCCCTTGGTGCGGCGGGAAGGCCGCACCGCCACTCTGTCACTAACTCCAGCTGGTTTGTCGTCTCATGCCCGTCGCGCTCCCACAGACGCGCATGCCACGTTGCTCCTGGCAGGCGAGCTCCTGCACTACCGCTTCGTCAATGACATCTACAAGGAGTGGCTCGCTCTCATCATCGAGCTCGTCAGCGCTGCAGGGGGCTCCCCTGCATCGTCCCTCTCACTGCCTCGCCCTCCGTCCTGCGTGGGTGATGCAGCTCAGGAGGTGCCTCCGCCACCTCCTCCCCAAGAAGGCGCCCTGGCTCCAAGGCGCGTGACCCCTGGATGAGACCCACTGTGTCTAGTGCCTGCGCGACAAGAAAGGAGCTGCCAAGAAATCCCTTGTCCCCAAGAAGGTGCTCACGTGCTCCCTGCTCCAGCACGTCATGATCGCGTCCCTGCGCTAGCTCGTCAAGACCCCACGCTGCACCTGGCGGCGGCGCGCGGGAATCCGCAGGAGCAAGCCCCGCTTCTACAAAGTGATCTCGTGGCCACTGCAGGCTGCCACACCTTCACCACCGAGCTACACAGTGTCGCCTGGCCAGGCAAGTTCAAGCCGGATCTGCCTCCTCGCTACGACGGCACTGCCGACCCCGTGGAGTTCCTGCAGCTCTACGAGCTGGACATCGAAGCGGCCAACGGAGACGAGAAGGTCATGGCGATTTGGTTTCCCATGGCGCTCAAAGATGGTGCCCGCACCTAGCTCCTGAACCTGCCTCCTGGCACGATCTCCTCTTGGGACGAGATGAGCACCCGCTTCATCGCCAACTTCTAGGGCACTCGCGACCGTCCTCCGGTCGTGGGTGACCTACACCGCATGAAGCAGCAACCTGGAGAGACCCTGCAGAAGTACATCCAGCGCTTCAACAACGCTCGCCTCAAGATTCCTAAAGTGACCGAGGAGGCCATCATCTCAGCATTCTCCGATGGCGTCCGCGACGTCAATATGAAGGAGGAGCTAGCTATCCATGAGGATCTGTGCACATCTCTGGAGCTATTCTCGAGCTCCTAGCTGCTGAACCCGAAGTGAAGAAAGCCAAGGCCAAGGATGTGAAGCGCAAGGGAGCAGCCGTGCTCGCAGCAGAGCCAGACATGAAGCATGGCAGGGACCAGCCGGAGTCGTCCAGGGGCAGCTGGTACTGCGTGTACCATGACCTCCACACCCACAACACCAACGAATGCCAAGAGCTCAGGGCCGTGCGAGAAGGACGTATCGGTCGACGCCCCGAGCGCAACGATCGGGGCAACGGCCGAGGAGGAGGAAGAGGTGGAGGATGATGGGACGACCGAGGCCCTCGCCAAGGGTGGCGTGACCGACCTCGCGAGGACCGCTGGCAGGACCACCCTCGCGAGGGGGCTTGGAGGGATCAGCCTCGTGAGGATCGCCCGGAAATGCAGACCTTCCTCCTCTACCACCACCGCCAAGAAGGAATGACGACCATCATCTGGACGAGGGGGCTGGGGGCTTCCAGGAGCCACGTGCTATCGCTTGCATCCTGGGCGGTGCCTAGGCCCCAGCCTCCCAGCGCATCTTCAAGCAGTTTGCTCGCGAGGTGAACGCAGTCCTCTCCAAGCTCGAGGCCACACGCCCTCTCAGGTGGTCCACGTGCGCCATCACGTTCAGCTCAGCGGATCAGCTCAAGTGTGCGGCTACAGCCGGGGTCCTCCCAATCCTTTGTTCCCCAGTCATCAGCAATGTGCAAGTTACCAGGACCCTCATCGATGGCGGCGCAGGACTCAACGTTCTGTCCGTGAAGACATTCAACAGTCTCTAAGTGCCATATGATCAGCTTCAGCCAACCAAGCCTTTCTCAGGAGTCACTGACGGCTCCTCCACTCCGATAGGGCAGGTTCGCCTCGCTGTCACCTTTGGACAATGCATGAACTACCATACCAAGCTTATCGACTTCGACGTTGCCCACATTTGCCTGCCATACAATGCCATCCTCGGATATCCAGCCCTGCCCAAGTTCATGGCAGTGACTCACCATGGATACAACGTCCTCAAGATGCCGGGAAGCGGCGGAGTCATCACAGTCCCCTGTGAAGAGAAGGATGCGGTGTGCTCTCTCGAGCGTGCCTTCCAAGCCGCATCAGTTGAGGATCCAGACAACAAGAGCAGGAGCCCTCTCGAGGCAGTTCCCAAGAAGAAGAAGACATCACCCAGCTCAAGGACGCAGGAGGCAGGCGTTTCCGGAGGCATCACACCAGGACCTGCGCCCGTCCAAGGGGCGCCTCCCTCCGTGGCATAGGAAGGCGCGCCCGGCGCCCTCCTTGGGTAAGGCTCGAGGGCTCTCTCCTGGAGGGCCTCTGACTTTGCCAAGATCACGAGGGAGGCACTCGGGCACCACTTGGAGGCGTGCTTCGCGGCACGTTTCCCTCAGGAGGGCATGAGGCAAGGAGGGCCCAACCCTCAAGAGTTCATCACCAAGGCCATTCAGGAACTGCAGGAATCAAGAGTCATGCGCGGCAATCGCCGCCTACCCGGCATAGCTCCCCATCTAGGTGAGGATGGCGGGCTGCGCGGCTTCATCAACTACCTAGGGCTCAACCGAGTCGCGTGTTAGGAGCGTTTCTGGCCTTCACGCGTGGGACGTTGCGAGGGTCCACCTCACAGCTATGTTTGCATACCTTTCGGCCTGCCAAATGCGGCTGCTGCTCACCAGCGCCTAATGAGGAGCATTCTGGAAGCTCAGGAGGTCAGGCAACGCGCTTTCCTGGCAGAGATGGAGATGGACCTTGAGGAGCCGCCCGGACCCCCAGAGCCTCCCGAGGCTCAGGGCTTCGATGGCTTGTGAGGATCGGTTTCTTCACCGCGCATCGTCAGCTACTACAACATCCGCTCTGCAATGATATCAGGTGACATCTTTTGAGTTTCATTTCAGCTGGGAGCACCCTCAGGGCTGCATCATTCCCTGGTCATGTGGGTCCGTCCCTGCGGCATGTATCCGTTTTTCTTCTGTCTTTAGTTCACTTTGCTGGGGGCGCCCCTCGGGCTGCATCATCCCCAAGCCGCTCGGGCCTGACCCAGTGGCATGTATCTTTCCTGCATCTATCTGAGTTGGTTTGGCTTCATGCCTAACTTGTCTATGATTATCATTTCCTGCCCTCGCGGCCACTTTTTCTCCCTCATGCAAACTGCTTGTACGTTAAAAGGGGGGCACCTGAGCACCGCGACTCAGGGGCTCTTACTAGCTCTCCAGCCCTCACCCCTGGCCTTGTCCACGGCATCGCGACCTGGCATACTAGCAGCGGCTGAGCTTGCTCAAGGGCCGGGACCTGAGGACGTAGAGCATTTGCATCTAACTACCCTGTAGGAACCCTCAGTCACCCAAGGCTCAAGATCGGGCACAACCCGCCTTGAGGTAGGGCCTCGTGAGTCCTGCGCTGGCTCATGAGTGCACAGATACACCTCGTCTAGCCCTACCATGCCGGCCACATGTCAGGGCGGGGCTGTACACGCCCCGGGGGCTCCTCCCGGAGGGGGCCCCCTCCTATGTACCAGTGGAAGCACCATGTTCTGCGCTGGCTGACGACACTGCCGAGGAGCGGCTATGCCCGTATACATTCGGAAGCGCTATGCTCCGCGCTGGTGATAAAAAACTGAGGGCAGCCCATGGCTGTATCAACCTCAGGGAGCTGTGAGCTCAGTGTCTCGCCTCATCGCAATGCGTCCCCTCGGGAGCGCCACGCGAGGGAGCTGGACACGGGGGCTGCGCCCGGGTTACGCCCCGAGTGCATGCTACCCAGCCAGGTCCCTCGGACCTGGTCGTCACGCGCCCCTCCCCGAGCGGAGCCAAGGTACGAAGACCGTTTGAGCATCAAGGAGGACTCCTGAGTATCGCGACTCAGGAGCCTAACTGGTCATGTAGCCCCTCACTCCTTAGTTCCGAAAGGCTAACGGCGGTTGAGGTATGCGCGGGGCCAGGCCCTGCCGACGTAGAACGACAGATCTACTCTTACACCCCCTCCCTATTTGCTGTTTGCGCGTCAAGGGGGACTCCTGAGCATCGCGACTCAGGAGCCTAACTTGCCACGTAGCCTCTCACTCCTTAGTCCCGTCCTGGTGATCCGGTCGGGGCTAATGGCGGCTGAGGTATGCGCGGGGCCGGGCCCTGCCTACATAGAACACAAAGCAAATAGGAAGGAAACCTCAAAATATCACAAATTCAGAAGCAAATATTACAGACCATAAATTATCCTCACGATACCAAACACAAGTTTAAACGCCTCCACGAGGCATGGTGCATGTTGGAGGAATTGAAACAGGAAAGAAGCCGCAGAGTGGTCACCCTTGGGCAGCGCCGTCATTCGCCGGGAGGCCCGCCTCTGTGGTGGAGTTGCGCTTGTCAGCCCCACCTCCCGAGGCCAAGGAACCAGCAACACCTGCCTTGGGTGCAGTGGCGAAGGCGCGGAACTTCTCCAGCAAGGCCTCCACCCGGCCCTTCATGGCCTCAGCAGCAGCGGTGGAGCGCTCGGCGTCCACAGGCTCCAGCAAATCGTCAAGGTTGGCATCAGGGTTGCGAAGCTAGACGTGGCTGAGGATACGCGTCAGCGCTACGGAGGAAAGGACGCGAGCTTGAACCTCAGCCATGGGGCCGATGCCGGTCATGACCTCCTCAAGCGCCTCGACCAGGAAGGGAAGCAGCTTTGCGGGGCCGTCCGTGGCTCCAGCCAGCGGCTTCTCCGGGCCATCGTCATAAAGTGACTTCAACACCGTGCGAGATCTCACCTCGTAGTCCGTGAAGGCAGCGTGATCCTCAGCCAAGACCTTCGCCTTGGTGTCCAGCTCAATCCTCTTCGCCTGCAGCTTCTACTCCAGCATCTTTATCCGGCCGCGATCAGCGTACAGTTCGATGTCGCGCTCCCTGATGGCGGCCTCCCGAGCCTTCATCTCTTTCTCCTTCGCCTGACGGTCGCGAACCTCGTTGGCGAGCTCATCACGCAGGCCTTGCAGCTCGTCCTCCAGCGCCTTGTAGCGGCCTCGGATAGTCGAAGCATCCTTCAACGCCACGTCGCGAGCGGCTATGGCGTGGGAGGCGACTTGCTTCTCCTCCTCGGAAGCTGTCACAACCTAGCTCAGCGCCGCTCGGATGGAGGAGTTAGAGCGAACCCAACCAGAGACCAACTCCAGGCGCCCGGCCACCAGGCGGGGGTTGGCACCCTGGAGATCTTCTCGCAGCCGACTCAGCTCATCAGCAGCATGGTCCAAGGTGGCGGAGGAGGTAGAGGAGTTAGGAACCAGTGGAGTAGGAGGAGAAGACGGCAGCGTAATCATGTCTTGGGAGGCTGGGACCTCCTGGGCCTTGGCAACCTCGGTGATAGCATCAAGCGCCGGTGCCTCCAGAGTCAGCGGGGCCACAGAGGCTAGCCCCCCACCAGAGCGTACCTCTTGGCCTCACGAGGACGATCGGGCAGGGGAAGTGCGAGCTCCACTGCCTCCCCTTCTCGCAGGCGAAGGCGCGGCCACAACAGACGAGCTTGCCCCGAGCAGGGCCATCGTGTCCCCCTTCAGGCTCTTCGCCGCAGGCAACGGCCTACCCAAACAATGGAGGATATCAAGCCCTGACAGCAAAAACGAGAGCAAAACAGAGTTCGAGTACTTACTGGTTAGCTGCGGCAAGCTCCAACGGCCTCCGGCCGAGCTTGAAGCCCGAGAGCCTCTTGCGGGGCGCAGCCTCGGGAGGTCTGACAGCAGAAGAGGGCGCACCAAAAGGGCTGGAGATGGCTTCGGGCAGCACCGGGGCTGGAGTAGACCCTCGGGAGATCAGCCCCGACCTGTCCTTCTTCGGGATCACGGGCGGGTCCTCTCCCCCTGGCCTAGCATCGGCCTCGTCGTCGCCCGGCATGGAGCGGAGGATGTTGGACTTGCGCCAGGGGGAATTCTCCCCGTCTCCTCAGTGGTCGCCTCTGAGTTGCGCTCCTCCTCTTGCTCGTCTTCCTCCTCTCCCCCGGGAGGACAACTCAACCGTCGCCGTCGCCGCCTGGCCCTCGGGAGGCACCACCGACACCAGACCGTCCCCGTCAAAGGTGGGCATGGCATCCACAACCTGCTCCTAGTCATTGCGAAGGAACAAGGGGACAGGAGCGCCCTCCAGGCTTGGCACGTCCTCCCCGACCAAGAAGCAGAGAGCTGCGGTCAGATCTTCATCAGCCAGGGCCTGCGAGTTCGGGCGGAGGACGGCGTCCGCATCCTCGAGTCTCCACAACGGGCGCGAGTGCGCCTGAAGTGGAGCCACCCATTACGCCAGGAACTCCCTTAGGAGCGTGGCCCCGGTCAGCTTCGCCGCCTTCATGTTGCTAGGCCTCAGGTCAGCGTTCATCTTCTCCAGCACCAGCTTCGCCCGTCGGTCGTCAAGCTTCACACGGGACCACGCCTCGACGGACTAGGGCAGCCCCGTGGGCAGTGCCAGCCGAGAGTAGATGCATCCGACATCCAACATGACCCACTTGCTCCGGAAGTCGTCGGCCCTCTTCCCAGCCTTCGAGATTGCGTTGGCTTTGGAGTATGCAACAAAGCTTGCACACGCCGAGATATTGGCGCTAGTGACTTGGAGGAAGAAGAAGTGGCGCAGCAAGGCCACGGAGGGCATCACCCCGACGTGCGCCTCGCAGTAGTAGGCAAAAATCGACAGAAGGAGAACAGAGTTGGGATGGAGATGCAGATCCTGCAGCTTATAATGGCAGAGGACAGCATAGAAGAACTCGGAGAAAGGAGGCACCAGGCCAGCGATGACTATGCTCATGAAGAAGGGATAGAAGGTGCTCCACTTGTCCTCTGGCTGGATGGAGCCGGGTCGGAGCGCAGTCTCCCCCGTCTCATTGCCTTGCGCCGCCGTCATCAGGCGCGTGAGGGCAAGATTCTTCTTCGTCATGTTGGGGGGATCCAGTGCCGGCGAGTACCAGGCCGATGGAGCCACGGTCGCGGTCTTGCGGGGCGCCATTGCTCGCCGGAGGAGAAAGGGTGAGGCGGATCTGGAGATTTCGGAAGCAGGAGGGCAAGAGCAAGAAAGGGGATCTGGAGCAGGGTGAATGAGAGAAATGAAGGTAAGCCTAACCCGAGCCAGCCTTTTTGTCAGATGGACAGTTGCCGAGGTAGCGTGGGGAAGCGGAGACGCCCACGTCCAATCAACCGCCACGCGGCGACCAAGGCCACAGGCTGTTGGGGCCCGCGGTGCTCCGCACTTGCCCTTTCGCTTCGTCACTAAGCCAAGTCCGAGCGCGCCTTGGGCCCGGGGGTTACTGTCGGTGTTCTGGGAACGGGGGTCCCCAGACTTGCCTGCCTGCGGCCTGCGACGTGGCTCAAAGGGTGGCCCAGTACGGCCCATCTTCATCAACTCAAGCTCAAGACCCTCGCGAGGGGCCAAGCCTCGTGGGGCGGACGACGCAAGGCTTCCTCAGGAACAGCCTCACCAGGTAGGCTTGCGAGGAGGTGGAGAGATCAAGGGAGGGGTACCTCGCGAGGTGCTCGTGACGCAAGCCATGACGATCGAGACCAGGCGGGCGCCAGGCGGGCGCTGGCCTGCGCAGTGTCCTTGTTTCCTCTTTGGTGCAAAGGGGGCAATGATACGTCTCCAACGTATCTATAATTTTTTATTGCTCCATGATACTTTATCTACTGTTTTAGGCAATATTGGGCTTTATTATCCACTTTTATATTATTTTTGGGACTAACCTATTAACCGGAGGGCCAGCCCAGATTTGCTGTTTTATGCCTATTTCAGTGTTTCGAGGAAAAGGAATATCAGACGGAGTCAAAATGGAACGAAATCAACTGGAGAAGTTATTTTTGGATGGAAACCCACCTGATGGACTTGGACCCCATGTCAGAAGATACGGGAGGTGCTCACGAGGGTGGGGGGAGCGCCCTCCCCCTGGGCGCGCCCCCCTGCCTCGTGGGGCCCCCGTAGCTCCACCGACATTCTCCTTTCACCCATATATACCTACGTACCCTAAAACTTCCAGAACAGAAGATAGATCGGGAGTTCCGCCACCGCAAGCCTCTATAGCCACCAAAAACCAATCGGGACCCTTTTCCGGCACCCTGCCGGAGGGGGATCCCATCACCGGAGGCCATCTTCATCATCCCGGCGCTATCCATGACGAGGAGGGAGTAGTTCACCCTCGGGGCTGAGGGTATGTACCAGTAGCTATGTGTTTGATCTCTCTCTCGTGTTCTCTCTCGTGTTCCTCTATGGCACGATCTTAATGTATCCCGAGCTTTGCTATTGTAGTTGGATCTTATGATGTTTCTCCCCCTCTACTCTCTTGTGATGAATTGAGTTTCCCCTTTTGAAGTTATCTTATCGGATTGAGTCTTTTATGAACACTTGATGTATGTCTTGCGTGGGATAACCGTGGTGACAATGGGTTATTCTATTGATCCACTTGATGTATGTTTTGGTGATCAACTTGCGGGTTTCGTGACACTTGGGAACCTATGCATAGGGGTTGGCACACGTTCTTGACTCTCCGGTAGTAGCTTTGGGGCACTCTTTGAAGTACTTTTATGTTGGTTGGATGAATCTGAGATTGTGTGATGCATATCGTATAATCATGCCCAAGGATACTTGAGGTGACAATGGAGTATCTAGTTGACATTAGGGTTTTGGTTGATTTGTATCTTAAGGTGTTATTCTAGTACGAACTCTTTTATAAGATTGATCCAAAAGAATAGCTTTTTGGTGGTTTCGTACCCGACCATAACGTTTGTTCTCCGCTATTAGTGGCTTTGGAGTGACTCTTTGTCGCATGTTGAGGGCTTGTCATATGTTCTATATATGTTATTATTGTTGAGAAAACTTACACTAGTGAAAGTATGAACCCTAGGCCTTGTTTCCTATCATTGCAATACCATTTACGCTCACTTTTACCGCTTGTTACCTTGCTGTTTTTATTATTTCAGATTACAAAAACCTATATCTACTATCTATTTTGCGCTTGTATCAGCATCTCTTCACCTAACTAGTGCACCTATACAATTTACCACTGTATTGGGTGTGTTGGGGACACAAGAGACTTTTTGTTATTTGGTTGCAGGGTTGTTTGAGAGAGACCATCTTAATCCTACGCCTCCTACGGATTGATAAACCTTAGGTCATCCACTTGAGGGAAATTTGCTACTGTCCTACAAACCTGTGCAGTTGCAGGCCCAACAACGTCTACAAGAAGAAGGTTTTGTAGTAGACATCAAGCTCTTTTCTGGCGCCGTTGCCGGGGAGGCTAGGTAAGTGAAGGTATATCTTTAGATCTTGCAATCGAATCTTTTTGTTTCCTGTTTTAGCACTAGTCTAGTTTATAGAAGAAAATTACAAAAAAAATGGAGTTGAGTTTGTCTCATACACTTCACCTTTTTAATATCTTTCGTGAGTATGATGGAAAGGATAATTGTGCTCAAGTCCTAGAAGAAGAAATCTATAGAATGTTTGGCACTAAATCTTTGAATGATGAGCATGATTGCAATGTTGTTAGTATGAATTCCTTGAATATCCATGATGCTAATGGTATGCAAAGCCACAAGCTTGGGGAAGCTATGTTTGATGAAGATGATATTTTTTGTCCCCCAAGCTTTGATGAGCAAATTTACTATGATGAAAGCATGCCTCCTATTTATGATGATTATTGTGATGATACGTATGCTATAAAGAAGAAGTTTGCTTATGTGGAGAGTAGAAAATTTTATATGCTTGTAGATCATGAAAAGAATGCTTTAGGTGCTGGTTATATTGTTGAATTCATTCATGATGCTACTGAAAATTATTATGAGGGATGAACATATGCTTGTAGAAATTGCAATAATGTCAAGTTTCCTCTCTATATGCTTAAATTCTTGAAGCTATGCTTGTTGTGCCATCTTATGCTAGTTGATTATTGCTCCCCTAAGTTGTTTTCTCACAAAATCCCTATGCATAGGAAGTGGGTTACGCTTAAATGTGCTAGTCATATGCTTCATGATGCTCCCGTTATGTTTCAATTCTTATCTTTTATATGAGCATCATTGTCATCATCATGCCTAGCTAAAAGGCATTAAAGAAAAACACTTGTTGGGAGACAACCCAATATTTATCCTTACTGTTTTTGTGTGTCCACATGATTATTCTACTGTAGTAATCATGGTTTATAGCTTTTGTTTCAATAAAGTGCCAAGTAGAACCTTTGGGAAGAATTGGGTGAAGTTTATGTGATCTTGCTGTGAAAAACACAAACTTTAGCGCTTACGAGATTAGCTGCCATTTTTTACTGGAGAGATCTTTTAGGTTGATTCTTTTTGCAGATGATAAATAGACAAATTACTCAGGTCCAGCAATTTATTTCATAACTGTTGGGGTTCCAGAAGTATACGTTTTATACAGATTACTACAGACTGTTCTGTTTTTGACAGATTCTGTTTTCTATGTGTTGTTTGCTTATTTTGATGAATCTATGAGTAATATCGGAGGGTATGAACCATAGATAAGTTGGAGTACAGTAGATATTACACCAATATGAATTTATAATGAGTTCATTACAGTACCTAAGTGGTGGTTTTATATTCTTATACTAACGGAGCTTACGAGTTTTGTGTTGAGTTTTGTGTGGTTGATGTTTTCAAGTTTTGGGTAAAGATTCGATGGACTATGGAATAAGGAGTGGCAAGAGCCTAAGATTGGGTATTCCCAAGGCACCCCAAGGTAATATTCAAGGACAACCAAGAGCCTAAGCTTGGGGATGCCCCGGAAGGCATCCCCTCTTTCGTCTTCGTTCATCGGTAACTTTACTTGGAGCTATATTTTTATTCACCACATGATATGTGTTTTGCTTGGAGCGTCAATTTATTTTGTTAGTTTTTGCTTGATGTTAGTTAGAATTGTGTTTTGCCTCTTTAGTTTGAATAAAAAAGTCAAGGATAGCCTTTTCCATGCTTATTTTGCTAGTATACATGTTGCTGTTTGAAAAACAGAAAGTTTACCGCTGTTGCAAAAATTCCCTAGAAAAGTCAGAGAGTGGTATAATGTTGAATCTTTTTGAATATTGAGCTCTGATAAATTTATTAAAGTGAGAATTTTAGTTTATAATTTTTGGAGTCAGGTAAGTATTGATACTCTTGCATTCTTTACAGACTGTACTGTTCTGGCAGATTGCTGTTATGTTTGCATTGTTTGCATATGTTTGTTTGTTTAATAATTCTATTTGAGGATAGGAGTATTAAATATGCAGAGGCATTTAGTATTCAATGTTGAATAATAATTTAATTGATTTTCTACAGTATAATATGATAAGGTTTTGCATTGGTTTATACTAACCTATCTCACAAGTTCTTGTTGAGTTTGTTGTGAATGAAGCTTTTGATAAAAAGAGAAACCATGATATGAGAGGAATTAAGGAGAAACAAAAGCTCAACCTTGGGGATGCCCAAGGCACCCCAAGATAATATTTCAAGAAGTCTCAAGCATCTAAGCTTGGGGATGCCCCGGTAGGCATCCCACCTTTCTTCTTCAACAACTATCGGTTGGTATCGGTTGAGCCTGAGTTTTTGCTTCTTCACATGAGTTGTGCTATCCTTGCAATGTAGTTTTCTTTAGCTTTGCTTGCTGTTTGAATAAGTGTCAAGATCTGAAATTCTTTAGTGAGAGAGAGCCTTACACAAATTGGAATTTGCTAGAATACTCTATGTGCTTCACTTATATCTTTTGAGCTTGATAATTTCTGCTCTAGTACTTCACTTATATCTTTTAGAGCTCAGTGGTGGATTTGTTTTAAAGAAACTATTGATCTCTCATGCTTCACTTAGATTATTTTGAGAGTCGGTAATAGCATGGTAATTTGCTTAATGTTAATATACTTGGTATTCAAGATATGTGAAACTTTCTTTTGAGTGAATTGAATACTAAGAAAAGTTTGATGCTTGATAATTGTTTTGAGATATGGAGGTGATAATATTAAAGACATGCTAGTTGGGTGATTATGAATTTGAGAAATACTTGTGTTGAAGTTTGCAAATCCCGTAGCATGCACGTATGGTTAAAGTTGTGTAACAAATTTGAAACATGAAGTGTACCTAGCTTGTGCATCCTTATGAGTGGCGGTCGGGGACGAGCGATGGTCTTTTCCTACCAATCTATCCCCCTAGGAGCATGTGCGTAGTACTTTGTTTTTGATGACTTCTAAATTTTTGCAATAAGTATATGAGTTCTTTTGACTAATGTTGAGTCCATGGATTATACGCACTCTCACCTTTCCGCCTTTGCTAGCCTCTTCGGTAGCGTGCATTGCCCTTTCTCACCTTGAGAGTTGGTGCAAACTTCACCGGTGCATCCAAACCCCGTGATACGATACGCTCTATCACCCATAAACCTCCTTATATCTTCCTCAAAACAGCCACAATACCTACCTATCATGGCATTTCCATAGCCATTCCGAGATATATTGCCATGCAACTTCCATCATCATCATCATGACATACATTACTTTTGTCATATTGCCATTGCATGATCATGTAGTTGACATCGTATTTGTGGCAAAGCCACCATGCATTATTTTTATACATGTCACTCTTGATTCATTGCACCATACCGATACACCGCCGGAGGCATTCATATAGTCATATCTTGTTCTAGTTTCGAGTTGTAATTCATATGTTGTAATGAAAGTGTGATGATCATCATTATTAGAGCATTGCCCAAATAAAAAAGGCCAAAAAAAAGAAAGGCCCAAAAAAAGGAAAGGCCAAAAAAAAGAAAGGCCCAAAAAAATAAAAAAATAAATAAAAGGGCAATGCTACTATCTCTTTTCCACACTTGTGCTTCAAAGTAGCACCTTGTTCTTCATGTAGTGAGTCTCATATATTGTGCTTCAAAGTAGCACCTTGTTCTTCATGTAGTGAGTCTCATAAGTTTTCATTTTCATACTAGTGGGAACTTTTCAATATAGAACTTGGCTTGTATATTCCTACGATGGGCTTCCTCAAATGCCCCAGGTCTTCGTGAGCAAGCAAGTTGGATGCACACCCACTAGTTTTCTTTTGTTGAGCATTCATAGATCTAGTGCATCCGTTGCATGGTAATCCCTACTCACTCACATCGATATCTAATGATGGGCATCTCCATAGCCAGTTGATACGCCTAGTTGATGTGAGAATTTCTCCTTTTTTGTCTTCTCCAAACAATCCCCATCATCATATTCTATTCCACCCATAGTGCTATATCCATGGCTCACGCTCATGTATTGCGTGAAGGTTGAAAAAGTTTGAGATTATTTAAGTATGAAACAATTGCTTGGCTTGTCATCGGGGGTATAGAAGTTGGGAACATCTTTGTGTGACGAAAATGAAGCATAGCCTAACTACATGATTTTGTAGGGATGCACTTTCTTTGGCCATGTTATTTTGAGAAGACATGATTGCTTTGATTAGTATGCTTGAAGTATTATTACTTTTATGTCAATATGAACTTTTGTCTTGAATCTTTCGGATCTGAATATGCATATCACATTTAAGAAGATTTACATTGAAATTATGCCAAAGTATCACTCCGCATCAAAAATTCTTTTTTATCATTTACCTACTCGAGGACAAGCAGGAATTAAGCTTGGGGATGCTTGATACGTCTCCAACGTATCTATAATTTTTGATTGCTCCATGCTACTTTATCTACTGTTTTAGGAAATATTGGGCTTTATTATCCACTTTTATATTATTTTTGGGACTAACCTATTAACCGGAGGCCCAGCCTAGATTTGCTGTTTTATGCCTATTTCAGTGTTTCGAGGAAAAGGAATATCAGACGGAGTCAAAACGGAACGAAATCAACTGGAGAAGTTATTTTTGGAAGGAAACCCACCTGATGGACTTGGACCCCATGTCAGAAGATACGGGAGGTGCTCACGAGGGTGGGGGGCGCGCCCTCCCCCCGGGCACGCCCCTGCCTCATGGGGCCCCCGTAGCTCCACCGACGTTCTCCTTTCACCCATATATCCTACGTACCCTAAAACTTCCAGAACAGAAGATAGATCGGGAGTTCCACCGCCGCAAGCCTCTGTAGCCACCAAAAACCAATCGGGACCCTGTTCCGGCAGCCTGCTGGAGGGGGATCCCATCACCAAAGGCCATCTTCATCATCCCGACGCTATCCATGACGAGGAGGGAGTAGTTCACCCTCGAGGCTGAGGGTATGTACCAGTAGCTATGTGTTTGATCTCTCTCTCGTGTTCTCTCTCGTGTTCCTCTATGGGACGATCTTGATACATCCCGAGCTTTGCTATTGTAGTTGGATCTTATGATGTTTCTCCCCCTCTACTCTCTTGTGATGAATTGAGTTACCCCTTTTGAAGTTATCTTATCGGATTGAGTCTTTTATGAACACTTGATGTATGTCTTGCGTGGGATAACCATGGTGACAATGGGTTATTCTATTGATCCACTTGATGTATGTTTTGGTGATCAACTTACGGGTTTCGTGACACTTGGGAACCTATGCATAGGGGTTGGCACACATTCTTGACTCTCCGGTAGTAGCTTTGGGGCACTCTTTGAAGTACTTTTATGTTGGTTGGATGAATCTAAGATTGTGTGATGCATATCGTATAATCATGCCCACGGATACTTGAGGTGACAATGGAGTATCTAGGTGACATTAGGGTTTTGGTTGATTTGTATCTTAAGGTGTTATTCTAGTACGAACTCTTTTATAAATCCAAAAGAATAGCTTTGTGGTGGTTTCGTACCCGACCATAATCTCTACGTTTGTTCTCCGCTATTAGTGGCTTTGGAGTGACTCTTTGTCGCATGTTGAGGGCTTGTCATATGTTCTATCTATGTTATTATTGTTGAGAGAACTTAGACTAGTGAAAGTATGAACCCTAGGCCTTGTTTCCTATCATTGCAATACCGTTTACGCTCACTTTGACCGCTTGTTACCTTGTTGTTTTTATTATTTTAGATTACAAAAACCTATATCTACTATCTATTTTGCGCTAGTATCACCATCTCTTCGCCGAACTTGTGCACCTATACTATTTACCATTGTATTGGGTGTGTTGGGGACACAAGAGACTTTTTGTTATTTGGTTGCAGGGTTGTTTGAGAGAGACCATCTTCATCCTATGCCTCCTAGGGATTGATAAACCTTAGGTCATCCACTTGATGGAAATTTGCTACTGTCCTGCAAACCTGTGCACTTGCAGGCCCAACAATGTCTACAAGAAAAAGGTTGTGTAGTAGACATCAGGCAACTGCAGGCGCGAAGTACCGATGCATCAAGCAAAGGTTACCATTTCGATGCAATAACACCAAGACCAGCAGAGCAGCAGGACGGAGGTCACCGTGGAGCCCAAGACGGTGTCATCGCCAGTGCCTTTGGCAGCCGAAGACCAACTTTAGTCAGGATAACTTGTACTAGATGTTCCCCTTCAAAATGGCCGTTGTTGGCGCCCTTCCCGCTCAATATTTGGGAAGAGGACCAGGGCCTCTCTATATAGGGATAGCCACCACCAAAGAGAGAGGGAGGACTTCATCTAGAGCCTAGAGATAGATCCACCCTCACGGAACACCGCACCAGCACAAGAACACCCCTCGCGAGGCTGTTCTTCCTCTGTACTTTTCATCATCAGCCCCTGAGGCAATCCAACACACCACACACTGGAGTAGGGTATTACACCACAACGGTGGCCCGAACTAGTATAAACCTTGTGTCCCTTGTGTTGTTCATCGTGTAGCTTAGATTCATAGCGAGACGTTGGGACATGGATCAGTAGGGGGAAGATCTTCGCGCGCACTCTAGAGTTCGAACCTTAAGGGATTTTCCGGAACCCGATATCCGACAAGTGTTTCAAAGAAAAGGAATATCAAAAGGAGTCCAAACGGAATGAAACCTTCGGGAGAGTTATTTTTGGAAGGGAAGCAATCCATGAGACTTGGAGTACATGTAAGGGAAGCAATGAGGAAGCCACGGGGCAGGTAGGTGCGCCCTACCCCCCTGGGCACGCCCCCACCCTCGTGGGGCCCTCATGGCTCCCCTGACCGACTTCTTTCGCCTATATATGTCCATATACCCTAAAAACATTGGAGAGCACAATAGATCGGGAGTTCCGCCGCCGCAAGCCTCTGTATCCACCAAAAACCAATCGGGACCCTGTTCCAGCACCTTGGCGGAGGGGGGGTCCCTCACTGGTGGCCATCTTCATCATCCTGGCGCTCTCGATGACGAGGAGGGAGTAGTTCACCCTCGGGGCTGAGGGTATGTACCAGTAGCTATGTTTTGATCTTTCTTTCTCTTTCTCTCTCTCTATCTCATGTTCTTGAGGTGATCTGATCTTGATGTATTGCGAGCTTTGCTATTATAGTTGGATCTTATGATGTTTCTCCCCCTCTACTCTCTTGTAATGGATTGAGTTTTCCCTTTGAAGTTGTCTTGTCAGATTGAGTCTTTAAGGATTTGAGAACACTTGATGTATGTCTTGCCGTCCTTATCTGGGGTGACAATGGGATATTCACGTGATCTACTTGATGTATGTTTTGGTGATCAACTTACGGGTTCAATGAACTTATGCATAGGGGTTGGCACATGTTTTTGTCTTCACTCTTCGGTAGAAACTTTGGGGCACTCTTTGAAGTACTTTGTGTTGGTTGAATAGATGAATCTGAGATTGTGTGATGCATATTGTATAATCATGCCCACGGATACTTGAGGTGACATTGGAGCATCTAGGTGACATTAGGGTTTTGGTTGATTTGTGTCTTAAGGTGTTATTCTAGTACGAGTTCTATGATAGATCAAACGGAAAGAATAGCTTTGTGTTATTTTACTACGGACTCTTGAATAGATCAATTAGAAAGGATAACTTTGAGGTGGTTTCGTAACCTACAATAATCTCTTCGTTTGTTCTCTGCTATTAGTGACTTTAGAGTGACTCTTTGCTGCATGTTGAGGGATAGTTATATGATCCAGTTATGCTATTATTATTGAGAGAACTTGCACTAGTGAAAGTATGAACCTTAGGCCTTGTTTCCTAGCATTGCAATACCGTTTACGCTCACTTTTATCATTAGTTACCTTGCTGTTTTATATTTTCATATTACAAATACCTATATCTACCATCCATATTGCACTTGTATCACCATCTCTTCGCCGAACTAGTGCACCTATACAATTTACCATTGTATTGGGTGTGTTGGGGACACAAGAGACTCTTTGTTATTTGGTTGCAGGGTTGTTTGAGAGAGACCATCTTCATCCTACGCCTCCCACGGATTTATAAACCTTAGGTCATCCACTTGAGGGAATTTGCTACTGTCCTACAAACCTCTGCACTTGGAGGCCTATCAATGTCTATAAGGAGAAGGTTGTGTTGTAGACATCAAGCTCTTTTCTGGCGCCATTGCCGGGGAGGAGAGTTCTTGAAGGTATATCTTTAGATCTTGCAATCGAATCTTTTTGTTTCTTGTTTTATCACTAGTTTAGTTTATAAAAGAAAACTACAAAAAATGGAGTTAAGTTTGCCCCATACGCTTCATCTTTTTAATATCTTTCGTAAGTATGATGAAATGGAAAATTGTGCTCAAGTGCTAGAAGAAGAAGTCTATAAAATTTTTGGTACTAAATCTTTGAATGATGAGTATGATTGCAATGTTGTTAGTATGAACTCTTTGAATATACATAGTACTAATGATGATTGCACTAGTTATGATGAAAATGTCTCCTATAAGCATTTCAATTTTTTGGAGTACATTGGGTTTGCAAGTACACACCAAATAGACAACATAGATATTGCAAGAGGCATAAGCATTTAGAAACTAAATGGTTGCAAGAAAGGCTATACGTGAGTGCTGAAAATTTAAAATTCCTTTGCCGTACTTGTGAACTTTGCAATTAACATGGTCATTTACATCTCTGATGCAAATTGTTTAATGATCGAATCGTGTTCAAGAATTGTGATGATTCGATTTCCCTTACACATCATAATGAACTTAGTTTGCTTTTGGGTTATGAAGAAATTAAACATTTAATTAAGGACCTTCCAGAATTTGCCCATAAGAAATTCCTTGATATTGAACTAGAGGAGATTTATATGTATTGTGCTGTGAATTGCATTGAAAATCCTTATATTGCCAATTACATAAAGAAAATAAAGCAAATAGAATATGAATAGAATACTAATGAAAGGGAAGAGACTTCCCAATATGCCCCTCTTATTTCTTATGATGAATCGGGTAATGAGGAGGAGCTTTCTATTCAACCAATCTCAATAATAAAGAGCTCAAAAAGGAGGATTGAATCTACACATGATGTGAAGAAGAAAAAGAAAAGACAGAGAAGCAAAGGTAGAAAGGTATCCCCCTCAAATGATGTTGCTGCTACTACTCATTGTGATGATGATAATTGCTATACTATTGGTGCTATCCATACTATTAATGATGAGAGTGATTATGCTTATGATATGAAAAGGCCCAGGCTTGGGGATGCTATGTTTGATGAGAATGATGTGTTTGAGAGTATATTTGCTGCAATTAGTGTTTGTCCCAAGCTTGGGGATGCTATGTTTAATGAAGATGATATTTTTAGCCTCCCAAGTTTTGATATGCAAATTTGTTATGATGATAGCATGCCTCCTGCTTATGATGATTATATTGATGAAAGTGGGTTTGGAAGAGTGTCAACTTTAGGAAGTAATGATCCCACTATTTTGGAGGATGTTGAATCTTATTGTGATGAATATGAAAGTGTATTTGGAGAGGTCATGACTTTATTTAGTGATGATTCCACTATCTTGGAAAAGGTTTCAATCGATTATGATGAGAACAAAGTTGCTATTTAGGATGATTATTGTGATGAAACTTATGCTATAAAAAGTAGTGATGATTACAATTGTAAAACTTGTCATGATTATGATTACCCTTTTGTGAACATTACACTTTTAATGTGGAAACAATTTTTAGTATTCGAGTCTCTTATGATACTCCCACTATTCCGATTGAGAAGAATTTCGCTTATGTGGAGAGTAGTAAATTTTCTATGCAAGTAGATCATGGAAAGAATGCTTTAGGTTCTGGTTATATTGCTGAATTCATTCATGGTGCTACTGAAAATTATTATGAGGGAGGAACATATGCTTGTAGGAATTGCAATAATATTAAGTTTCCTCTCTATGTGCTTTAAATCTTGAAGTTATGCTTGTTTTGCCTTCCTATACTAGCTGATTATTGTTCCCATAAGTTGTTTGATCACAAAATCTCTATGCATAGGAAGTGGGTTAGACTTAAATGTGCTAGTCATATGCTTCATGATGCTCCCGTTATGTTTCAATTCTTATCTTTTATGTGAGCATCATTGTCATCATCATGCCCAGCTAGAAAGGCATTAAAGAAAAGCGATTGTTGGGAGGCAAACCAATATTTACCTTTACTCTTTTTGTGTGTACACATGATTATGCTACTGTAGTAATCATGTTCTATAGCTTTTTTTTCAATAAAGTGCAAAGTATGACCTTTAGGATAGCTTACGGTGATAGTTGTGTTGATCCTGCTGAAAATCAGAAGCTTTTGCACCCAGTAAATTAGTTGTGGTAATTCATAGAAACGTGCTTTTGATCTGATTCTTTTTGCTCTGTATTTTTCCACAAATTTCTCAGGGTTTCCTAATTTGGTAGTATTTTTGGAGTTCCAGAAGTATACGTTTCATACAGATTACTACAGACTGTTCTGTTTTTGACAGATTCTGTTTCTATGTGTTGTTTGCTTATTTTGATGAATCTATGAGTAGTATCGGAGGGTATGAACCATAGATAAGTTGGAGTACAGTAGATATTACACAAATATGAATTTAGAATGAGTTCATTACAGTACCTAAGTGGTGGTTTTATTTTCTTATACTAACGGTGCTTACGAGTTTTGTGTTGAGTTTTGTGTGGTTGAAGTTTTCAAGTTTTGGGTAAAGATTCGATGGACTATGGAATAAGGAGTGTCAAGAGCCTAAGATTGGGGATTCCCAAGGCACCCCAAGTTAATATTCAAGGACAACCAAGAGCCTAAGCTTGGGGATGCCCCGGAAGGCATCCCCTCTTTCGTCTTCGTTCATCGGTAACTTTACTTGGAGCTATATTTTTATTCATCACATGATATGTGTTTTGCTTGGAGTGTCATGTCATTTTATTTTGTTTTGCTTGCTGCTTTAATAAAGTACCACGATCTGAAACTCTTAAATGTTAGATAGTCTTTACATAGTTGCACAATTATTTGACTACTCATTGATCTTCACTTATATCTTTCGGAGTAGTTTGTCGTTTGCTCTAGTGTTTCACATATATCTTTTAGAGCATGGCAGTTGCTTTATTTTGGAGAAATTGTTAATCTATCATGCTTCACTTATATTATTTTGAGAGCCTTTTAGAACATCATGGTATTTGCTATGGTCATAAAATTGGTCCTAGAATGATGGGCATCCAAGTTGGGTATAATAAAAACTATCATAGAAAGTGAATTGGATGCTATGGTCAATTTGATGCTTGATAATTGTTTTGAGATATGAGGATGGTGATATTAGAGTCATGCTAGTGGAGTAATTATGAATTTGAGAAATACTTGTGTTGAAGTTTGTGATTCCCGTAGCATGCACGTATGGTGAACCGCTTTGTGATGAAGTTGGAGCATGATTTATTTATTTATTGTCTTCCTTATGAGTGGCGGTCAGGGATGAGCGATGGTCTTTTCCTACCAATCTATCCCCCTAGGAGCATGCTCATAGTACTTTGTTTAAATGACTTGTAGATTTTTGCAATAATTATATGAGTTCTTTATGACTAGTGTTGAGTCCATGGATTATACGCACTCTCACCCTTCCACTATTGCTAGCCTCTCTTGTGCCACACAACTTTCGCCGGTACCATACACCCACCATATACCTTCCTCAAAACAGACAACATACCTACCTATTATGGCATTTCCATAGCCATTCCGAGATATATTTCCATGCAACTTTCCACCGTTCCGTTTATTATGACACGCTCCATCATTGTCATATTGCTTTTACATGATCATGTAGGTGACATCGTATTTGTGGCAAAGCCACCTTGATAATTCTTTCATACATGTCACTCTTGATTCATTGCATATCCCGGTACACCACCGGAGGCATCCACATAGAGTCATATTTTGTTCTAAGTATTGAGTTGTAAGTAAATAAAAGTGTGATGATCTTCATTATTAGAGCATTGTCCCAGTGAGGAAAGGATGATTCCCCCACAAGTCGGGATGAGACTTTGGACTTAAAAAAAAAGAGAAAGGCCATAAAAAAAGAAAGTCCCAAAAAAGAGAGAAAGGCCATAAAAAAGGCCCAAAAAATGAGAGAAAATGAGAGAAGGGACAATGTTACTATCCTTTTACCACACTTGTGCTTCAAAGTAGCACCATGATCTTCATGATAGAGAGTCTCCTATGTTGTCACTTTCATGTACTAGTGGGAATTTTACATTATAGAACTTGGCTTGTATATTCCAATGATGGGCTTCCTCAAAATGCCCTAGGTCTTCGTGAGCAAGCAAGTTGGATGCACACCCACTTTGTTTATTTTGTTGACCTTTCATACACTTATAGCTCTAGTGCATCCGTTGCATGGCAATCCCTACTCACTCACATCGATATCTATTAATGGGCACCTCCATAGCCCGTTGATACGCCTAGTTGATGTGAGACTATCTTCTCCCTTTTGTCTTCTCCACAACCACCATTCTATTCCACATATAGTGCTATGTCCATGGCTCACGCTCATGTATTGCGTGAAAGTTGAAAAAGTTTGAGAATACTAAAGTATGAAACTATTTCTTGGCTTGTCATCGGGGTTGTGCATGATTAAATACTTTGTGTGATGAAGATAGAGCATAGCCAGACTATATGATTTTGTAGGGATAGCTTTCTTTAGCCATGTTATTTTGAGAAGACATGATTGCTTTGTTAGTATGGTTGAAGTATTATTACTCCTATGTCAATATGAACTTTTATTTTGAATCATTTGGATCCGAACATTCATGTCACAATAAAGAAAATTACATTGAGAAATATCCTAGGTAGCATTCCACATCAAAAATTTTGTTTTTATCATTTACCTACTCGAGGACGAGCAGGAATTAAGCTTGGGGATGCTTGATCGTCTCCAACGTATCTATAATTTTTTATTGTTCCATGCTATTATATTACCTGTTTTGGATGTGTATGGGCTTTACTATACACTTTTATATTATTTTTGGGACTAACCTACTAACCGGAGGCCCAGCCCATATTGTTTTTCTTGCCTATTTCAGTGTTTCAAAGAAACGTAATATCAAATGGAGTACAAACGGAATGAAACCTTCGGGAGAGTTATTTTTGGAACGGAAGCAATCTAGGAGACTTGGAGTACATGTAAGGGAAGCAGCGAGGAAGCCACGAGGCAGGGAGGCGCGCCCTACACCCTGGGCGCGCCCCCACCCTCGTGAGCCCCTCGTGGTTCCCCTGACCGACTTCTTTCGCCTATATATGTCCATATACCCTAAAAACATCGGAGAGCACAATAGATCGGGAGTACGGCCGCCGCAAGCCTCTGTAGCCACCAAAAATCAGTCGGGACCCTGTTCCAGCACCTTGCCGGACGGGGCATCCCTCACTGGTGGCCATCTTCATCATCCCGGCGCTCTCCATGATGAGACGGGAGTAGTTCTGTGGCACCCCGGCTCAGAGAAACCGGAACACCCCGTATTCCAGCCCAGAGATCGAGGAGAAGTCTTCTAGAATACGGAACTACTTAGCATAGAACAAACCAACTTTCTATTATTACACGGATATGACTACAAGGTCTCCAATATTACAATGAATAACATCAGCACGACGATACTACACCATCCTTAGTTGCTCTATGCAAGCAGTAGAAGAACTCAAAGCAGCGGAATAACTCTAGCAGTGGAACAATGACTGCGATGCTGAACTCCACTCCGTAGGGACTCTGGCTGGAACGCTTATCCTAGCTCGCAGGAACAGAAACCACGACAAGCAAGCAATCAAATCCAGCATGACCTGCAAACTGGCATGACACGCCAGGTCAGTACATTGAATGTACTTGCAAGCTCACAATAACCAGAAGCATTCAAGACTGACAATAGCATGGCAATTATAGGTTAAGCAGGGATTATCATGATATCATCATAACAATATAACATGAACATGATACAGCTAACACAACATGAACATATTAATCCAACAATACTAGCATGTAACATGATGACACTATATGCACAACTTATTCCGCTCGGGTTACTTGGTAACCAACACATGCATCACTTACCAACCTCGGACATCACATGATCATCTCAGGATCAAATCAAGCTTGGTATAAACAATACCATAGCGATCATTAAATGACCACAATGAGCTTGATCTTTCCCCTCGACTCTCGCACAACATCACGAATATACACAACTTGGTATCCTCGATAACACGGTGATTTTTCCGGCGATCACAACCACGACCAACCCTTGGCCTCAAACTGTGATCCTTACGGCGATCACAACCACGACCAACACTTGGCCCGTGATCCTTACGGCGATCACAACCATGACCAATACTTAGCCCGTGATCCTTACGGCGATCACAACCACGACCAATACTTGGCCCGTGATCCTTACGGCGATCACAACCACGGGTTGTCATTAATCAAGTTATTCTTATTACTGTTGACTCACGGTGTGACCTACTTTCGAACTGGGCCCTTAACCGCGGGCGCGACTATCGATAGATTTAATACACACTCTGTAGAGGTTAGTACACTGTACCCACACTACGGAACCCATGGCCTCGCACTCCCATTCGGGTGGACCAATGGCATTCCAACAAAACCGTCCTACTGCCATGACACTCTCTCGGCCACTCCGACCAACTCACCTTTGGGCTAAGTCATGGGTGGCCCCGTGTCTACCACAAAACACAATGACCACCGTCGTGGCCACAATCCACTCTGGGACCCGGATCCATAAACTCATCAACGGGCACACAAGGCTTATGTCCGCCTACCTGATCAGGGTAGCACGCGCCCATAACCTTCCCTTGTTGGAGGCACCGGCAAGAGGCACAACAATAGACCCAGTTAGGGCCGTCCCAAACCGGCAAGCGTTGTTGCACTGGTCATCTCGATTCAGCGGCACCATGACTCAGCCAACAGTTGTTCAAGTTCAATTTAATTCGGTTAAACTTGAATGCAAATATGCTGAGCCATGATAAAATAACATGATGCAAGTTACAATGCAGTAACATGATATCAACGTAATCATGACGGTATCACATAACTATCCACCATGTCAACAATGAATCATACCCACTAAGCATGGCATACTGACTAGCATGAACATCACCCGTACATACTTCTCCAAAACATAGCATGATCACTAGCATCAATAATAAATATCATGCAAGAACATATCAACAATGCCATCATGCAAGCATTTAACCAACTGGATGCAATGCATAACAACGGTACTCCGGACAGATGGTAGTCATGCACCGAAGACCATCACCAACATCAACATGTACTACTAGCAAGCATAAACATATGAAAGGAAATACTAGCAGGTAGAACATGATAACAGAGCACAAGACAACATAGCACAAAAGTGAACATGCAAATCTAAACACCACCAATAACCATCTTTTCAACAAGCAAACATTTAATAAAGATTCAAGTTGAAAACCATGGCTACTTCATGACTATCATGCAAGTGGGTATTGTGGCTTGCCTGGGGATGAAGAAATCACCAGGAGAAAGTGCGAGAAACTCGTGGAACGAGTCGCTGGAAAACGTACTCTCTCGGAGGGGGATGAATAAGGGCAAGGGAATAATGATCATTTCCACAATGTCAAACCATAGTGAAATTGGAAGCAACAGAACGGGCTCGATGAAATGAAGAAGTGAGCTTTGGATCCACCTGATTTGGAGCTACGGTTAAAAAGATATGAATGTTTTTCTACCAGGGACCTATCTGTAAAGAAAATATTTACAGACTGGGCCAAAACAGAAAAACGGAAAGCGTATTCTGGGAAATACGCCTCCACTTATCCACGTCAGTGTGGACTGAACAACGTGGGGCCGGCTCCTGGGTCACTGACGCGTGGGGTCAAGAGGGGAGGCGGGGGCCCGCCTGGCCAGTTGGAGGGGACACGGGCCGCGTCTTCTTCCTCCTCCCTCTGTCCCGATCGCGATAGAGGAGAGGCAGGGGAGAGGCGACGCCGGCGAGGGGCCTGGGAGGCTCCGGCCATCTCCCGCCCTGCCTGGGCCACCAACAGGTGCGGCAGCGCCTGGTGCACCCATCCAGAGGGGCGGCAGCCACCATGGAGGAGAGGAACGACGACAAGGGGAGGCGACCCGAGGAGACAAAGGCGGTGGGGCGGTGATGGTCCGGCCGGCTCCGGCCACCATTGGCCGAGGCGAGGCCACTGGCAGCTTCAGGGCGACTCTGCGGTCCCATTCAGAGGAGAAAGGGACGCCGGGGAGGAGCGGGGGCGTGGTGGTGAGAGGCGATAGGAGGAGGACAGAGAGGTGGCGATGGAGGAGGTGTTCGTCGAAGCAGGGCACTCCGGTGAGGGGCAAGGGGTGTGGGCGAACCGCGGAGACAAGGAGAATGTGGTGGACAGCTCAGGAAGAGAGGGGAGGGGCTAGGCTGCTCGGAACCGAGGAGGAACTGAGGCGGCCGTGGCGAACAGAGGCAAACTCTGGCGAGATGTCGTTGCTCCGGTGGACTAGGAGAGACGAGGAGGGGCTTGGGAGCTGCGGGAGAGTCTTGGGGCCCTTATATAGGCCGAGGGGAGGCTTCTGGAGAACACGGGTGGGCTCCCGATCAAGCATTAATGGAGGGCAGTGGCTCGGCATGGCGCGTGCATGGCATTTGCGACGCATTCATGGCGAACCACGACGAGCCAGCGATGCGGGGCGATGCAGGTGATCACGGGCGATCTCCAGGACATGAATGGAGGTCGAGATGAGGAGGGAGGAGACGAGCATAGTGGCAAGAACCAGCCAGAGCACGAAATATGCATGACGCCATCGTGATCCCAACGGGCTCTGGTGCAAATGGCGCGTTCTGGCCGGGCCGACCATGTCCAGTGGAATGACCCTAGTGACCTAAGTATAAATGAGGAAACAAATCATTCCAGGGGCAAAGAAGTGATTTGCACTTAGCTCCAAAGTAAATCAGCAGCCAAGTGTTTGTGCTATGCAGTGGGGACACCAGCTAGGTAACTCAGTAAATAGCTTTTCTGGGAGGTTTATCTACCGAAGGACTATGATCCTGGAGGTTTTGAGGGGAAATGGACCAAGTTTTACTGCAGTTGCTTCACAACTGACCAAAATGGTCCAGAAACTAGATCATGATGGTGCACTCACATGTAGTGTCAACTTGGGCTAATATTGGGCAAATCTTGATCATTTGGACATATGAATATGATGGCAAAAGCGAATGCCAAATGGACAAGCCAAAAGGGCACTTGCTTCACAAACATCATTTTTGTCCAGAAACTTGGAATAATTTTGGTGATCAAATGGATCAATGAAATGATGACAAAATGGGTGGAGAGATGTTTTATGGGTATAAGAATGATCTGGTAATTTATCAGGATTTTTCAAGCAATATAAAATGCACTTGCTTCACAACCTGAAAATAATGCCAGAATCAAAGATTTTCTCCTGTGCTCACATAGATAATTGGATGGGGCTGCAAATGGGTGGAGGGGATTAAGATGAGCACATCAAGGTGTGTGCAAAAGTTCAACTCATTTGGATACTCCGAGATAGTACTTCCTTCACAAAGCCTTCTGTCTGACAGAGACTTTGAAAATTCACTGAGGAAGTTTGAATAGGCAAATAAATTTGAACTTGTGCATGAGTCAATTATTTGGACATATAAACATGCCCAAAAAGGTTGGGAGCCACTAGGAAAAATATAAATGACACTTCCTTCACAAAGTGCCATTTAGGGCAGACAGGAAGAATAATTACTGGGGAATTATTTTTAAACTGGCCAAGGAAATGTTTGGGCATATTTGAGCTATATATGACCCAAAGGAATTATGAGAATTATTTGGGGATTTTTGCATGGACAGAAATATAGGTTGCTTCACAACCTAGGGCAGATAGGGTTATTCCTTTAATGAAAAAGGAATTTTCCCTAGAGAAGAATTTTAGGGTTTGGTCAAGGAGTGAAGTGGCATGATCTTGGAAAGGTTTTGAGAATGATGATCCACTTGGGAGGAGGAATGAGGATGATTTCCCAGGTGGCAAGGCCACAGAACCACTCGAAAAAGAAAAACAAAGCAAAAACCAAATAAATCAAGGAAAAAGAAAAGGGCCAAAATCCAGGCTGTTACAACTCTTACCACCTTAAAGAAAGGGTTAATTATCCTTTTGCCCTCAGTGGTGTCTCTATGCTCAGTTTTGCCCTCAGATGCAAATTGTGCTCAGTTTTGCCCCTAGTCCATGCACAACTACTATGACGAGGCCAAACGGTCATATTTGAGTCCATTCCGTCCGCCGGCGTTAAGTTGTGGGTCCGGAGCTTACACGTGGGACCGCGTGGACGTGGGTCCAGAGCTTACACGTGGGACCACGTGGACGTGGATCCGAAGCTGACATGTAGGCCCGTCCAACTAAATCCCCAAATCATTCGTAGCTCACTCTGCCCATCCGCTTCCCCACCGGCCGGCTGACCTACGCCGCCGCCGGCACTGGCACTGCGGCTAGGACCTGCCCCGCCACCAGCTGCACGCCTACTCCACCGCTACCTTTCTGCGCCTACGCTCCATGGCTGACTGCGACGCCCGCCACCTTCCTGCGACGCCATGGGTGGGGCGCCCGCCACCTGCTCGACCCGCGGCGCGGCCTCCTTTCGTGCGCCCGGCCGGAGCGCTCAAAGGTGGGGGCTGCTGGAGCTATTTGAACTAGGAGGAAGAACCCTAGGCCGAAATGGAGAGCAGCGGCGACCCCGGAGTATCTGGCGAGGCAGGCATCGGGCCGGAGATCCGCCGCGTCCACGACTGGGTTCCCGAGGGGTAAGTCTCGCCTCTTGTTTAGATTGAGCTTAGTTGTGCATTTGAACACTCGATTCGAGTAGGTTTGCCCAATTAGTGTGCTGATTGCGTCTTTGTTTTTCCCCGGTTAGGATGGAGTTGCGGTTTGCTTTCTTGATGCACATTAGAAGGGACCGGTACACGTTCGATGAAAAGGATCAGAAGAAATACCAAGGAGGTTTTGATTATCGGTTGCCAATGGCTAGTAATTGGAGTTTCAGACAATTTGGGGAGGTAATTTGTAGCCAATATCCTTGGGGTTTGCTTGATGAAGTGGTATACAAATACTATGATGGGGAAAAGAAATGGGTGACAGTTAGTAATGATGAAGAGCTAGCTACCATGTTTGTTAGGCATAAAGAGAAAGATAATTTTCATGTGAGGCTGCAAGTTGATGTGCTTGAGCAGGCATTTGGACCTAGGATGACGGGTGCAACATCTCGGGGAGAACCAAGTCGTCGTAATGGCATCTCTAGCCAGAACAGTTCAGTTGGTGCACGGCGACGTGGTGGCTCGACAAGTGTGGGCAACAGCAGTAGGGTCCCCCTTGAAGTGGAGCATGATGACTACAATTCTGGGGTTGATGAAGAGAAGCTATATTCTGATGTTATTCGGAATTTACGACGGGCACCTCGGGCTGATAACCAAGATGAGGCTCACAATGCAGTCCGTGTGGATGATGACGCGGTGGGTGAGGACGAAGACCTTGCAGCTGTTGAATGGGACCCTTTGAACCCTAATTTGGAAGAAGGTACAGTTTTTGCATCCATGAATGAGTGTAGAAATGCAGTTGTGACATACTGCATCAAGGTAGAACGTACTTTCAAAGTTGACAAGAGCGATCAAGTACGTTACAGAGTGCACTGTCCGACTGAGGGTTGTCCATGGAGGCTGCTCGCATCTAAAATGCGAAATAGCACTAATGTTCAGGTCAAAGTGAACCCTTTTAAGCACACATGCCAGGAATCAACCCTTAGGAAGGATACAATCAGTAGAGCCAAGTCAAGATGGGTGGCAGAAGAAGTAAAGAAGTGGGTGAAAGAAAACCAGCAAGTGGGTCCAAAGGAATTGCAGAAGAACATCAAAGATAAATTCAAGATAGATTTACCATACATGAGGTTGTTCAATGGTAAACAACAGGCTATGGATTCTATGTATGGTAACTGGCAGGAAAGTTTTCAATTGTTGTATTCATTCAAAGGTGAAGTGGAGAGGACAAGCCCAGGTAGTATTGTAGATATTGATCACCACACCGTGGAGTACACATTCAGGGGAGTGACAAAGACCAAGGAATGCTTTAGGAGGGTTTTTGTCTGCTTTGAGGCTTGTCGTCGGGGTTTTTTGGCAGGTTGCAGGCCTTATTTGGCTATTGATGCCACTTTTCTCACAGGGAGGTTTAAAGGACAGTTAGTAGCTGCTTGTGCAGTTGATGCACACAGTTTTGTATTTCCAGTTGCCTACGGTGTGCTGGAGACAGAGTCTGAGGAGAGCTGGACTTGGTTTTTGCATAATCTGCGCCGGGCTATTGCACATCCCAATGGGTTGGTCATTCATACAGATGCCTGCAAAGGTTTAGAAGTGGCCGTGGACAATGTGTTCCCTGGAGTAGAGCATAGGGAATGCATGCGTCACCTTGCTGCAAATTTCATGAAGAAATTCAAAGGAAAGGTGTATACCGACAATTTATGGCCAGCATCTTTGACTTGCAGTGTGAAGAAGCACAACTACCACTTGAGGCAGTTATACATGAATCCCAAAGTGAAAGAATACTTGGAAACACACCACTCCAAGTTATGGGCCAGAAGCCAATTCAGTGAACTGAGCAAAGTTGACTATGTGCACAATAATCTAGCAGAGTCTTTCAACTCAACGATCCGGAAACTAAAGGGTCATTATGTGGTGGATTTGCTGGACAGGATAAGGATAGAATACATGCAGAAATTTCATTATCGTGCAGGAATAGCCGAGGCAAAATTCATGGGCCACATTATCATCCCTGCCGTGATGAATGAGCTGATGCAGAAAACAACAGGCTTGGAAATGAACATGACTCTTTGCTCGGGTACCACAGCAGAGATATCATATTTGGATAAAGAGAAGAGGGAATGGAGATATCCAGTGGATTTAGAAGCTAGAACTTGCAGTTGTAGGCAATGGCAGATAACTGGGTTGCCATGCATTCATGCCTTGTTTTTCATCACTTCTCTCCCTGGTCCAGCAGGGAACATTCAGCAGTATGTGCATGATTACTACTCTGTTGCAAGGTTCAAAGCCACATATGCTTATGCCTTGCCTGCTATGGAGGGAAAACAACAATGGGACATGGTGGACCCTGGATTCAAGCTTTGCGCTCCAGTTCTGAAAAGAGCAGCAGGTAGACCAAGGAAGAGTCGAATCAGACCTCGCAGCGAAGGAGCTGGACTTGGAGCGAGGAAGCGTAAGTGCACAAGATGTGGTGGGTCTGGTCATTTCGGTAAGTATTGTGATAACACAGTAGATCCAGCGTTCGGAGAGAGTTTCGATGAAGGCTTCGATGAAAATGATGGACAACAGCCGGTTGCATCAGATGAGGATTTTGACGAGGTTCGAAATGATGATGGTCAACAGCCGCATGATTTTGACGATGATCCAAGTGAGGCTCCAAATAGTGATCATGGTGATCCAAGTGAGGCTCCAAATGATGATCATGGTGATCCAAGTGAGGCTCCAAATGATGATCTTGGTGATCCAAGTGAGGCTCCAAATGATGATCTTGGTGATCCAAGTGAGGCTCCAAATGATGATCCAAGTGAGGCTCTAAATGGTGACCAACCTTCTGTTGTTGTGAGTTCTGCTAGGTATGTAAATCTTGCAAGGGTCAAATACTACTGTACATTTATGGGTCACTTGACATGATCTCATTACCCTTTATGCTTTGCACAACTCTATGATAGATTTGAAGAAGACGCACAAGGTACCGACAACCAAGAGGATAAGAGAAGAAGCAATGAGCACAAGGTGCACGAGGAGCAAAGTGATGGCAAGAAGCTCAAGACAAAAGCCCGAACGCTATATGTGAATAATTATGAAACATTATGAATAATGTTGTATTTCTGTTGGATGATGTTAGAACTATGTTTGACATGATGGTTAAATCTGTTGGATGATGTTTGAATGAGCACATGGTTTTTCCATTTTTTGATTTTTTTGAATTTGTTTTGCTCATTTGAATTCTGGTCAAACCTAACTTTCACCACAATTTAAACAAGTCTAAAACATCAAAATGAAGAACTAAGACTGGATCCTTCTTAGTCAATCCAAAATGAAGCTGTGGTGAGGTTTTTGAACTTTTCATGAAAAATGTACTAAAATGAGGGTCCAAAGGTAGGGTAAACGGCCTCATCTCTAAGCAAGGTTTTTTTCGACCTTGTCTAAATCAGCCAAATAACTTTCCTAAACATATATTCTATATATACGGACTATGTGCGCTGGTTTTTCCATTTTTTTATTTTTTTTAAATTTGTTTTGCTCATTTGAATTCTGGTCAAACTTAACTTTGACCAAGATTTAAATAAGTGTAAAACATCAAAATGAGAAACTAAGCCTGGATCCTTCTTAGTCACTCTAAAATGAATCCGTGGTGGGTTTTTTGAAATTTTCAAGTTTATTTCCCCAAAACACTTCTCTTCACTTCATACAAAAGAGTTTGAGATACTCGAGATATCATACAAATACACATGAACTTATCGTTTAAATGTATGTAAACCTTATTTATCAACTTAAATCATTAGTATATGACATAAGAAGACTATGTGCGTTGGTTTTTTATTTTTCTGAGTTTTATTTAATTTATTATGCTCGTTTGAAATCTGGTCAAACATAGCTTTGACTGCTCCAAACCCCTCCCAAACCCCGCTAACCCTAGCGCTGAACCAGGACCGTTCATCTAAACCTAGCGCTGAACAAGGGCCGTCGATCTAACCCTTCTAGAAGGAATCTGTGGGGAGGAGGGGGGCGATCCGCGAGATGCAATCTGATTGGCTAGGAGATTCTTTTTTTTTAAACAAATATCGGGCGAGCTGGATGGACTGTTGGGCCGTCTCGTTGTCTGGGCTTGAGACTGCAGTAAATAGCCCATCTCAGCCTTTCCAGGCCTTGCATGCATGCATGGGAGGCGGCAACGTGCATAGGCTGCGACATGGGTTTGCATGCGCGGGAGGCTGCGACTTGCATGCATGCGAGCGAGGCGTGCTAGGCGCGCTAGGCTAGCGAGGCCAGCTAGGTGGTTCAACGAGTCAGATGCACCGTCCGGTCAAAGAGCTATGCAGTGATTCAAATGCACGCACGCTCCCATGCATGCATCGTTTTTGTGCAAAAATTTAAGAGTGCAAAGCGTAACGGATACACACACGCGTTCGGGTTCACACACACACTGTTCTCACCCTTTCTCTCTTCCTCTCCCACCCACAGGCCTATAAATGGGGTGCCTATCTTCCTCTCCCACCCATAAGCCAGATCCGATCCATTCTCTCCAACTTCAAACACCCAATCGACCGAGCCCTCCCCAAGCGAGACCATGCAGTTCAACGGGCCGACCTTTAGCCGTCCGCCTGTCGTGCCGGAGCAGCGCTACCCACCGGGCGTGCTCGTGGAGAGGGAGCTCTGCGTGTGGGCTTTTTCAAGGTGGAGGGGTTCCGTCGAACTCACCCGCGCCTTCCTCAGAGCCGGCTATGCCCACCTCCCACGGGGCTCGCTGAGGATGTTCACCCTCAACGAGGTTCGTGACCGCGGCAGCATCCTCCTACTGCTCACGGTCACCTTCACCAACCCGTTTGATGCGCGCGAGCTCCTCGGCCAAGTCTTTTGGTGTGGCTGTGAGGCCATCTTCTTCACCGTCTACAACATCTACACCAACTACGAGAACATCTTCCCCACTTCAGCCGGGATGCACTCCCTTCCCTACGACGACAAGGAGGAGGTGTGAAGATGAAGATGGTGTTGAAGGGGCGCGCGCGGCCAAAGTGGAAGGAGGAGATCAAGATGAAGATTGTTTCGTTTTTTATTTGTTGCTTTTCTATGTCGTGTCGTGTCGTGTCATGTTTCGTCATGTGTCCGTGAACTGTCCGTGAACTTATATTATTGTAATGGTACTTGTGTTGCATCTTATCTAAGTTATTTATTAGGGTTTATTATGTGTGTTAAAAAATGTCCGTGCCCAAGCATATAATTTCTTCCCTAAACCAAGTCATGAAGCTCGAGAACTTGTGGTTGTCATCCAAAAGAGGGGGTGAGAAGCCCTCCGTTTTATTCAGAAAATAAGTCATGAACTAACATGCAAATTTATTCCGTTTAAATCCTGAACCAAGTGCCACTCTAACCAAAACCACATGGCAGTGCAAACATATGTTTTCACGGTCTCACATTTTTTTTGACAAATTTCACAGTCTCACTATGTATACGTTTCTTCCCTACCCATGTCAAACTCTTGCCATCTGTCCTAGCGGTTACCAGTGCAGCCCTAAACACCACAAACCCACACGGTCTTGGGTTCGAGTCCCCAGCCGCACCAATTTTTTGTGCATTTTCCACCCTTCATTTTTTTGACAAATTTCACAGTCTCACTATGTATACATTGCTTCCCTTCCCATGTCAAACTCTTGCCATCTGTCCTAGCGGTTACCAGCGCAGCCCTAAACACCACAAACCCACGCGGTCTTGGGTTCGAGTCCTGTCGTGGATTTGTCACGTCAGATGTCCTTAGTGTCAGGACTTAGTCATGAGGCAAACGCATCTATGTGGTAGCTTGAGAGGGGTTGAGCGGAATCGAGAGACGCAACACAAGACAGGGATTTAGACAGCTTCGGGCCCCGGGAAACATCATCCGGTAATAACCCTACATGCTGTTTGAGGCTAGGTCTCATTATCATCATGAGGGAGTCGCCGTAAACCGGCTCTCCTCTTTGTGTCTAGCCTTAAGATTGTTTCTTCTTGCCTGTAGCTTTTAACTCGTCCCTCTTTGGGGAGCCCTGCCCCTCCTTATATATGTTGAAGGGGCGGTTTACATGACTAGTCCTAGTTGGACTAGGATTACTCTATTACAAGTGGAGTCCTAGTCTTGCTTCCTTTGTAAGGGAATATTTCTTGTGCTTTCCTCATAAACCTGCCCACCATTAAACGTGAACCGGCCTTCTGGGCCTTGGGCCTCGTCATCCATCTAACCCTCTCACCGGGTTACTAATGAACCGCCAAGACCGGGCGGGTAGCCCATGAACGGCCAAGCTCCGGGCGGGTTACCAGTGAGTCGTCCAGTCCGGCCGGGTTAAACTTCCGGCCGGTTTACACCGCGGGGTATATCCCCGACATTAGCCCCCAGTTTAGCTTGGATTTATCCATGTTAAATTGATCTGCAACATAAACACAATAACAAATTTATCGGGTTGTGCTCCAGTTTAAATATTCTTGTAAACCGGCACTTGATCATCCTCAAATCCTTGTCACTTCCTTCTTCTAGAAAATCCAGGTCAATAAACCATCTTCATACTCAAATTGCTGACGTTGGTGTCTCATAGAGAAATATTGTGAAGAATAATCCACTTGAGTCGGCTTCCAAAGCGCCGGCTTAAGAAATATTGGTCTTGAAATACTCATATGATATTCAGCCGGTTTGAAAATATAGAACTTGCCGATATCTGATTTCCAAAATCACCGGGCTATAAAAACTGATAATTCCTGGTCATGATTGTTTCCAACGCCGGTTCATGATTGTTGCCAATGCTGGTTCATGATTATTGATGACGCTGTAGCCCCCAAGTCTTGAACAGAACAAAGTGATGACTTGAGACTTGTTTCAATATAAATACTGCCACTTTCGAAGAAATCCATGTTGTTCATCCCAGTCACTTAGTAAAAACTGAATACTCCATATTATGTAGCCCCCAAGTGTCGGGTTGTCCTGCTTGCAGCAACCTGGGACTTGTAATTGTCTTATACTCATAAAAACTTCAACCAGTGTAGCCCCCAAGGGCCGGGTCAGTAAGATAATATTGAGCTGGGACTTTGATATATATTTCAATGAAAATAACATCATATGATGTAACCCCCATCATGGGGCTTGAATTCACGTCCACAAGGTTAAGAGCCTTGTGCTTTACCAACTGAGCAGTGGACCCTTCAATCTAATGAATAAAAAGCTTTGTACCTTGAATTATTTGACAGGAGCAATTGGTATCCCCCAAGGGCCGGCTCATTATAATGTGATGATTCGGGTCTTCAATAAGATGAACAAAGAATGACTTTGCATTAGCCCCCAAGTATCATGGTGCATGCTTGCAGCGACATGAGACTTGCATATTTGATATAATCTCAACTTGAATAATGTAGCCCCCAAGTGCCGGGTCGTAAGCCTGCAGCGACTCGGGACTATTCCCTCCATTGCAAAATAAATCATATCCTTTGAAAAAATAATAGCCATTGCGCTAAAGCGACTTTGAAAACCTCAATAATACCGGTTGTTAAAAAACTATAATAAAAATCCAGCCATGTTGGCTATTCAAGATAATATAATCCGGTATGAAAACCTTATTCATTCAATATCATAATGAAAATTCAGCCAAGTTTGGCTATTTGAATAATATAACCCAATGATTTATAAGCGCATGATTCCAATGGCGCAATCCAAATATATACTGGCGACTTATAGTCCAAAGCCATGCCGGTTTAATGAACACCGGACAATTTCTCATCATAGACTGGCGATTTATCGTCTTAAAGCCAGGCCGGTTTAATAAACACCGGATAATTTATCATCATGCTTTATTCAACCTGTCTCTGCATACAACAAGTTTAAAGTGTCCTGGCGGTTTACCACCGGACGGGTCATAATGCCCAACATATAACCTAGGTTTTAACCAAGGCTGCACTTAAGAATAATCAAATATGAAATATATCATACCTGTGACATTGAATCACATCATTGGTTTACCAACTTTTTGTAGTAAGGGTGACAACCCCAATCTTGAGTAATGATAACTCCTTTCATGCTGTGACGGTTTATGATAAAACCGTACCGGGTTGTGATAAACACCGGTTTAACCATATACAATGCTGGCGACTTATAGTCGAAACCAGACCGGGCTGATAGTCTCCGGATTATGATTTGATCATGTACTGACATCTTGTAATTCAAAGCCAAGCCGGGTTAATGGACACCGGTTTACTCCATGATAAGATGGTAACATAAAATCAAAAAATCAAACCGAGCAAATAATCTCCGGATTAAGAATTGACCGTGTTCCGTAAATTGATAGTCGATCCGGTCTGCGAATTTTGTCGGTTTAAGAACGCAACAAAGAAGAAATATTTATTAAAGAAAATTTCAAGCAAAGGCAATGATAAAAACATTTGCAAAAACATGCTATGCTGAGCTGATCAGATGGTGTTACCGTGGTCGGACAGGACCAAGCCCCCAATAGGAGTGACAATGGTTCAAGTTAGCCAGGTCCCCAAATGAAACCGTGGCATATATGCCAATCAAAAGGCGTGGCAATGGTTCGGGTTCGACCAAGCCCCAAAGTGATTTTGTGGACTTAGGCCGATCAAGAGGCGTGACTGGTTCAGACTTGACCATGTTCCCAAGTGATCTGGTGGCTTTCGCCTATCAAAAGGTGTCGCGTTGGTTCGGACACGACCAAGGCCCCAAGTGATATAAAAAGCAAATTTCAAGGGGTAAACCGGAGGCCGATTTAAAATAGAACCTCCGTTTAACCACGCATGATGTAAAAAAGAACAGAGACCCCGCTTTATGAAGCAGAAGCCCCCATGTGATCAATATTTTAAGCCAATAAGGCAGGATATCCATGTTTGAACCGCGCATCATGGCAGCAGGTCCTCTTCGGTAACTTTTAACTTTTTTGCAAGAGATAAATTCTTCTTGAACCGGGATCTTGAACCGGATATGGAGAGCTTCAAAGCTTTGTGGGAGACATCTTTCCCTCGAACCGGATTTTAAACCGGAATCTTCATTTTCAGCCGGAAATTTTCTGACGGCCTTTAAACTCGAACTTGCGAGAAGTTAATTCCTTTTTGAACCGGAAATTCTTAAACCGGATTTGAGAGCTTCAGTGAGACTGGCTTCCCTTGAGTCGGATTTTAAACCGGAATCTTTTCTAATGACCCAGAACTTCTTCATTGAGACGGGATTTTGTAATTGTCATATACTTTCTAAGTCGGAAATTTTCTGACGGCCTTCAAATAACAGTAGCCTCCGGGACCGGGTTATATTTCCCTCCATTGTCCTGGGGTTTTTAAATTTGCTGAAACTGGCAAGACTTGTTGCGTCATATCATCGTAGCCCCCGAGTCTCAAGGTGACTCGAAGAGTTGGCTTGAGATTCTCCATATGTGACCGTGATGTAAACCGGCATAAGTTGTATATCATCGGTGTTGATAGCACGACGTGAATCCACAGAAGGTTGAGGTGACTGCGGCGGGTTATAGATGATCCCGTATGACCCGTGTCAGCAACTCGGCCAATGGTTCCTTCCAACTGGTGATTTGAAGTTAACCAAACTATAGTAGCGGCGACTTGTGCGCCTGCCCATTGAGCCATCCAGTGCGGGCGGCGGTTGATAGTATATGATAATTTGCCTCCATTTTGTTGAAAGAAAAACTGGGCTACCCAAGCTGTGACTTGCTCATACTCAATAAACAGCTCATGCGGACAGGTGCGGCCCGGTGTGTTGATGTAGACCAGGCCGCGAGAGGCGGACGGAAAAGATGACCTCCGCGTCAAAAGTGGCTCAAACAGATGAACCGGCCGCGGTGTTGTAAACCGGTGCGATAGAGCGATTTAACCACGTCGTTTTGATGTAGTGAACAATTGTCCTGCATCAACAGTACTGCAGACCAAGACAAAGATAAACTGCTCTTTCACAAAAAAAGAATAATATGTACCAACAAAATATATTTTAGATGGATATCACCTGATGTGCTAGGCCGAAAATAATCCGCCATGAAATTGATGATTGCTAGGTGAGGTTGAAGTTGCTCACAGGTGAACCAGCCGCGGCGTGGTAAACCGGTGCAGACGGGTGACTCGGCCGCGACATTTGTAAGCTGGCGCGGACAGATGAGCTGTCCGTGGCATTTGTAAGGCGGTGCGGACGGGCGAGTTGGCCGACGCGTTGATGTAAACCGGGCCGTGATACGCGTGTCCGTGAATGGCATAAAAATTGTCCTGTGTAAAAATACTATAGGACAGAGTAATTGTTCTTTGACAAGAAACTAAAAAGTGTTTAATACATAAATTTAAATGAATACCACCTGATGTTTGGACCGACAGTAAAACCACCGCAGCATCAGAAGCGGCTTCGGAGTGATGAGTCGGTCGCGGCCTTGTAAGCCGGCACAGACAAGCCAGTTGTCCTCCGCGTTATAAACCGGTGCGGACGCGTGAGCCAGCGGCGAGGGCGGACAGGCGAGTCGTCCATGACATTGTAAGGTGGCGCGGACGGGCGAGTTGACCGGCGCATTGATGTAAACTGGACCGCGATACGCGTGTCCGTGAAGTTGCGCGGCACAACCGAACATGCCTCCGTGGTATAATACCACTTTTTTTTAATAGCCTTTCTGCATAAAAATATTACATGACATAGTAATTATTGTCGGATGAATTAACATAGGCTGATAAAATGTATAGAAAAGATAACACCTGATATTTTTTGTCGGATGAACACGAATACTGGCTGTAGATATTGTTAGATGTAATCCGGGCGAAATAGCGGATGGTGATCCATTGCTGTGTACCCAAAATACGAGCTGGTTGCCCTCGTTCCTCACGTGACGATGTACCAAAGGTACTTTGTATAATGATGAGGAGTGCTTAGCACTATTTGACCCATCACTCGATCTCAGCCCTGTACAATAATAACTGGTCCAGTAATTTGTCTTCATGTCAGTTGCGGCTGGCTGGCCACGTTGTGAACCATGGCAGTTGATTCTGGCCACTGATTTTGACTGAGGAAGCACCTCGTGGCGATGTACTAGTTGATGTCTCTTGACGTGCAGGGGCTAGGGAATCCATCAGACTTTGTTTCTCTTTGCATCAATCAGTATTTAGATCCTTGATCCCTGTTCAGTACTAGTTGATTGTCTATACTGGTTGATGTCTTTTCATGTGCATGACAGGGACGACGACTCGGACTCGGCGACTTTTAAACTGAGGAGATCAGCCAGGGCGGATACCGAGACCCACGGTGTTCCAGAGACAGCCGATTTGAAGGTAGGGGCGGCTCAACGACAGATGCTCAATTTGTGATACAAATCACACAATCCGGTCCCCATTCGTAGACTGTTGCACTGATAAGACTGCAAATTCTTATATACTTTGACTCCAATCGCAGCAGTACGCACGGCCCTTTGACTTGGCTCGGCTCCTTCCGATCAAAACAAAACAGAGGCTAAATCTCATAGCAATTTTTTGCGGCGGACCGATGTCTGTCTTGTCTTCAACTCGGTTTTGCCGGATCGTGCAGATGCAGCGTCTCATACCGCTGTTCAAATCCAACTGTGCCTTTGATGCCACGTCTTGCTGATGTACCTGCGGGCGTCAGCACGGCGGGTTACCACCGCTCCTGATGAAGATCCCAATCGAACCTTGAATCCAACCGATCGCGAGCCTTTTGATTCCTAAAAGAAGATCCCTCCAAGAACTCAACACCACCATGCGCGGGCCCCACGGTGGGCGCCAACTGTCGTGGATTTGTCACGTCAGATGTCCTTAGTGTCAGGACTTAGTCGTGAGGCCAACACATCTATGTGGTAGCTTGAGAGGGGTTGAGAGGAATCGAGAGACGCAACACAAGACAGGGATTTAGACAGCTTCGGGCCCCAGGAAACATCATCCGGTAATAACCCTACATGCTGTTTGAGGCTAGGTCTCATTATCATCATGAGGGAGTCGCCGTAAATCGGCTCTCCTCTTTGTGTCTAGCCTTAAGATTGTTTCTTCTTGCCCATAGCTTTCAACTCGTCCCTCTTTGGGGAGCCCTGCCCCTCCTTATATATGTTGATGGGGCGGTTTACATGACTAGTCCTAGTTGGACTAGGATTACTCTATTACAAGTGGAGTCCTAGTCTTGCTTCCTTTGTAAGGGAATATTTCTTGTGCTTTCCTCATAAACCTTCCCACCATTAAACGTGAACCGGCCTTCTGGGCCTTGGGCCTCGTCATCCATCTAACCCGCCCACCGGGTTACTAATGAACCGCCAAGACCGGGCGGGTAGCCCGTGAACGGCCAAGCTCCGGGCGGGTTACCAGTGAGTCGTCTAGTCCGGCCGGGTTAAACTTCCGGCCGGTTTACACCGCGGGGTATATCCCCGACAAGTCCCCAGCCGCACCAATATTTTTTTTGCATTTTCCACCCTTCATTTTTTAGACAAATTAGTTTCTACTCAATGTAATGCCCTTAAAAATGTTCATTTATTTTGGTACTAGGTGTAAACATCTACCAGAGCTGAGGAACATTTTCCATGACATTTTGGTCTTTGATTTAAATCACGGTGTATTTGAATTGGATTAATTAAATTGCTATTAAATATTTAACAGCTCCGAAAAAATTCTAACCTTAATTGTTTGGCTCTAGAATGATTCATTAGCTGCATTTCATTGATCAAAAGTTTCTGAATTCTTCATTTCTTCTCCTTTTTTTCAACATATTTAAATGTTGGTCACTTCTTCTCTTTTTTTCAACATTTAAACAAATTTGACCAACATTTAAACTAGGTGAATTTCTCATACAATTTCAAGATTACAAATTCCTCCATAATTCATGCCTTTCCATACATTTTCAACATTACAACCAGTGCGATTACCATACCTACAAATGGGTATTGGTAGTGCTTGATCTTCAAGCTTCCTAACCTTCTTCTTCAACATCCTAAGCTCAACAGCTAGCTCTCTGTCAGTGCATGCTTCGCCCTCCATCTCTTCTTCCGGAGCTTGTGCTGCGGTCACTGCAGTTTGGAGAAGCATGCGCAACCATTCGCCATGCTCTTCTTGCAGTTCATTTATCAGAGTCTTGGCCAGAGCATCGACCCAAAGAAAGAAGCATGTCACCTGCATGAACACGGAACGGATCAACCGATTGCTCAAAGATCCCGACCACAAAAATGGTGCAATTGCCCCAATTCTTACCCCATTCTTGCTGCACACGTAGAACGGACGATTGTGGTTCCTCGGTGTGTGAGAAACCCTCCGATCAATGCTCGCCCGACACCGCGGACAGACGAAGACAGGCATCTCCACACGCGCCCGGCTCTGCATCCGCGAGGTGGCGCGGGAGCTTGCGGAAGACATGGAGCTCGGAGCCGAATGGGATCTCAACGCCGCCGTGCCCTCCACAACTAGCTTCCCACCGTTGTGCCCTCCACAGCTAGCTTCCCACCGCCGTCGTGCTCTCGCTCTCTCGCCGTGGTCAGCGCCGTGCTCTCTGTCGCCGTGGTCACCTCCGTTGTCACCTGCTAATATAGCACACCCGCAACGGCTCTAAGCTCAACGGCTCTCTGTTGGGTCCCGCAAGCCACGTGCAACGATCTGAATAAAATTGGCCGCCTCTGCCGCCTGGTCCGACCTATAAGGGCCGAGTCAAAACGTTGACCTGACGGAGACGCCAAAGTTCACAGAACGAGTCGGTGCGCATGGACTAGGGGCAAAACTGAGCACAATTTGCATCTGAGGGCAAAACTGAGCAGATGGACACCACTAAGGGCAAAAGGATAATTAACACTTAAAGAAATCTCGTCCTCGAGATTCGATTGCTCAGGGAACAAGTATGACTTGAGGACACCGTTTCCAACTCGGGTATCCTTTTTCCTTTATTTATTGTTCCCACAAGAATTTCAGATGATCAACTTACCTTGATATGGGGTGGTTTCCTTCACCTTTCCCAAATTCATACAGGTTTTTGCTCATATACCACTTCCTTTTGCTGTCGTGAATTTGCTCATATCTGTGGTGATGTCTACTGGATCTGAGCATAAATTTTCTTTTGATCATGAAAACCTTTTTACTTCTGTCATGTGGTTGCTTCAAATAAATGCAGGCCTTCTGGTTTCAAGAAATGCTGAGAATCATGGCCATCCTCTGACGGAATCTGACTGCTCACAGGTGGCACTGATTTATCTTGATTTATTTCTTTGGCTCGAGCATGAGATATGTACCCACGATTTGACCGCCTTCTGTCATGAGCAATATATTGGTGTATGGAGTTATAGTTGTGTCAAACCTCAATTATTTACACCTTGAGATTGGCCCGACAGGGGGCTGACGGACAAATGCTTTTATTGACAGACTGACCATGTACTTGATTCCGTCCGTGAGTATACCGGGTCTGAGCTAATTGTTCGACTTTTGATTTTTCTCATGTGGTCGATATACCCATCTGTGGTAATAGGCTGTGATTTGCTTTCATGCTGCCGCTGAAGTCAAACTGCTGAGGTTGCAAAGGAATTTTGGATCTGACAGAAGAGACTTGGATATTCCACACTAACCATGTCAAGTGGGTCAGCGGGATATGAAAATCCTTGTAAATAGAGTAGGCCGCTAAGAGTATGCCGTTGTGGATCCATATGGAGTTATGGCCTCCAACTGATTTGGGTATCCGGACCCTGGTGGTCATGGAAAAATCATCATACCATTGCTGTTAGTCTCATCCTTTTGACGGTCATGATTTTCTTTGTTAGGATACCTTACTGAAATAACTTGGCCACACCTGTCCTTGATTCTTCGTATGACCATGGACGTGATTAGTGCAATATTTTTGACATTAGTCCTTGTTTTCTGACCTGGGTCCGCACACATATGACATATACCCGGGGTTTGTAGCGGTATGGAGCTCATTGCTGAGGCCAATCATAAGAAGGTGACAAGGTTTTATAATATCTCCTTGTTAGTTGCGGGAATAATGACCTTGATGACCATTGTCAAGACTGTGGATTCTGTGATGTCATCTCTAGATCCTGTCGATCCTTGCAATTCAGGAGATGTATCTCTGCTTATTTTCCTTTGCCTGACTGGGGAGGTTGTTGAATCCTTACTTTCCTTAGGTATATCTGCTGGATCACTCTCACCAAATTATTGCAAGTCTGGTCCTTGAGTAGTACTGCCATACATCGGCAACTCATCATATAATCTCTGAGGATGGTGCAATATTGTGGTACTGACGCGGACTGGGTAGCTTACAAGAGAAGCCATCCGAGTAGCTTGCCGAGGAAGATTTGTTAACTTATGCTCAAATCTTATGTTTGGGTATCGTGCAGAAGAAGGCTCTATAGCGTACACACGAAGCTTGCTCTGATTATTGTGCTGGAGAAGCCTGAGTCCGGTACGTGAGAAGCTTCTCCTCAGGTTTGCTTGTTCATAAAATTTCATTTCCATTTGTCAAAAGCTTTTACCGAGGTATCTTGATGAGAAAGACTGGGTATCGTGGGCAAGAAATTCTTCACATATCATGCTGAGGAAAAATTGAGGAGCCTTGCATCATAAATTTCTTCTAATAGCGTGTGGAATAATACTAGGTTTCTTACATCCAAAACTTCATACTGATATGCAGACTGAAATCCATACACGTGCCCATAATATTCTGAGGTTGATTATTTTCATAAGAAAAAATGGTTTGACTGTCTTCCTTGAGCATCTCACATTCTGATTTTATATCGGAAGATAACATATTTCAAGCATCATGCATTGCTGAGCAAAATTTTTATATATGATCCATACCTCTGTCTGAAAATATACCGTTGGTCTTGTACCTGACTTGTCTTTCTGCTGGCTGGATCATAACTGCTGTGAGGATTTTGCACTGAGGTAGACCCAATGCTGATAATCAATTCAATACACCATTGGTATTCTGAGCAGATTTTTATCCCATAATGCAGTTGACTGGGTAGCCAATAATGTCTAGCTGAGCTTCTTTCAAATATTTCAAATCCTAATTGCTTCTTTGAGTCCGGTGTCGATGGATGAGCAACTCAATAATATAACACCGGGGCCAAAAGAAAGAAGCAAAAGAAAACTCAACTAAACAAAAACACACAACAACAATCAATTCACACACAATCAATGTCACATATTACTGCTAGTCACACAATATGCATGCCTACTTAAGCACACACATTTCACGGAATCTCCGGTACTACGATCTAACATGCTGTGACGATGTGCACGAGGATGAATAAATGTGTGGAAGAGTTTGTGTGAACAGCGCTACACCAAGTGCTAGCTTAGCCAGGTAACAACCTGAACTAGCTCGGAGGTGAGGACGTACACAGTAATCATGTAGTGGGACACAAAGGTCGCAACCATATTATTATCAAGCGGACGGAAAAAGATCTGTACTCGTCCAAGAAATAGCATAGCAAGGAAAAACTGAGGCTGCTGACATTGCCCTTTCTTGATAACTAAGATCATTAAGGTTTGCCAACACGACAAAAAGAATGATCTGGGGTAGAAACATGTCCATTACTGAAACGATGGACGGGTCTGAAGGAAAGACATCGGCGCGATACCTGAGCACCATTTTTGCAAATAGTGTTGGTATCACTTGGCATCACTCTGCTGGGACAAAATTGACACCAAACACCGAAAGAAAAAGGAACTAGAGAAATGCAAAGGTTGAGCTGTAGTGGATCCGAACTACTAAGGCTATATGCATGCTATGCAACAAACAAATGCAGCAACCAAATGCAATAAATAAACCAGACTTTATACTACCGATTTCTACTGGTTCCTACCGCTCGCGCTGACTAGGGCGTCCTACAGCCAGACCTACTCTGATACCAAGCCTGTGGCACCCCGGCTCAAAGAAATCGGAACACCCCGTATTCCAGCCCAGAGATCGAGGAGAAGTCTTCTGGAATACGGAACTGCTTAGCATAGAAAAAACCAGCTTTCTATTATTACACGGATATGATTACAAGGTCTCTGATTTTACAATGAATAACATCGGCACGGCGATACTACCCCATCCTCAGTTGCTCTATGCAAGCAGCAGAACAACTCGAAGCAGCGGAATAACTCTAGTAGCGGAATAACGATGGCGATGGTGAACTCCACTCTGCAGGGACTCTGGCTGGAACACTTATCCTAGCTCGCACGAACGGAAACTACGACAACCAAGCAATCAAATCCGGCATGACCGTCAAACTGGCATAACACGCCATGTCAGTACATTGAATGTACTTGCAAGCTCACAATAACCAGAAGCATTCAAGACAGACAACAGCATGGCAATTACAGGTTAAGCAGGGATTATCATGATATCATCAGAACAATATAACATGGACATGATACAACTAACACAACATGAACATATTAATCCAACAACACTAGCATGTAACATGATGACACTATATGCACCACTTATTCCGCTCGGGTTACTTGGTAACCAACACATGCATCACTTACCAACCTCAGACATCACATGATCATCTCAGGATCAAATCAAGCTTGGGATAAACAATACCGTAGCAATCATTAAATGACCACAAGGAGCTTGATCTTTACAGTCGACTCTCGCACAACATCACGAATATACACAACTTGGTATCCTCGATACCACGGTGTTTTTTCCGGTGATCACAACCACGACCAACACTTGGCCCGTGGTCCTTACAGCGATCACAACCACGACCAATACTTGGCCCGTGATCCTTACGGTGATCAGAATCACGACCAATACTTGGCCCATGATCCTTACGGTGATCACAACCACGGGTTGTCATTAATCAAGTTATTCTTATTACTGTTGACTCACGGTGTGACCTACTTTCGAACTGGGCCGTTAACCGCGGGCATGGCTATCGATAGAATTAATACACACTCTGCAGAGGTTAGTACACTGTACCCACACTACGGAACCCATGGCCTCGCACTCCCATTCGGGTGGACCAACGGCGTTCCAACAAAACCGTCCTACTGCCATGACACTCTCCCGGCCACTCCGACCAACTCCCCTTTGGGCTTAGTCATGGATGGCCCCGTGTCTACCACAAGACACAATGACCACCGTCGTGGCCACGATCCACCCTGGGACCCGGATCCATAAACTCATCAACGGGCACACAAGGCTTATGTCCGCCTACCTGATCCGGGTAGCGCGCACCCATAACCTTCCCTCGTTGGAGGCACCGGCGAGAGGCACAACAATAGACCCATTTAGGGCCGTCCCATACCGGCAAGCGTGGTTGCACTGGACAGCTCGATTAAGCGGCACCATGACTCAGCCAACAATTGTTCAAGTTCAATTTAATCCGGTTAAACTTGAATGCAAATATGCTGAGCCATGATAAAATAACATGATGCAAGTTACAATGCATGAACATGATATCAACGTAATCATGACGGTATCACATAACTATCCTCCATATCAACAATGAATCATATCCACTGAGCATGGCACACTGACTAGCATGAACATCACCCGTACATACTTCTCCGAAACATAGCATGACCACTAGCATCAACAATAAACATCATGCAAGAACATATCAAGCATTTAACCAACTGGATGCAATGCATAACAACGGTACTCGGGACAGACGGCAGTCATGCACCGAAGACCATCACCAACATCAACATGTACTACTAGCAAGCGTAAACATATCAAAGGAAATACTAGCAGGTAGAACATGATAATAGAGCACAAGACAACATAGCACAAAAGTGAACATGCAAATCTAAACATCACCGATAACCATCTTTTCGACAAGCAAACATTTATTAATGATTCAAGTTGAAAACCATGGCTACTTCATGACTATCATGCAAGTGGGTATTGTGGCTTGCCTGGGGATGAAGAAATCATCGGGAGAAAGTGTGAGAAACTCGCGGAACGAATCGCAGGAAAATGTACTCTCTCGGAGGGGGCTGAATAAGGGCAAGGGCATAATGATCATTTTCAAAGTGTCAAACCATAGTGAGAATGGAACTAACAGAACGGGCTCAACAAAACGAAGAAGTGGGCTTCGGATGCACCTGATTTGGAGCTACGGTTAAAAAGATATGAATGTTTTTCTGCCAGGGACCTATCTGTAAAGAAAATATTTACAAACTGGGCCAAAATAGAAAAACGGAAAGCGTATTCTGGGAAATATGCCTCCACTTATCCACGTCAACGTGGACTGGTCAACGTGGGGCCGGCTCCTGGGTCACTGACGCGTGGGGTCAAGAGGGGAGGCGGGGGCTCGCCTGGCCAACTGGAGGGGACACAGGCCGCGTCTTCTTCCTCCTCCCTCTATCTCGATCGCGATAAAGGAGGCAGGGGAGAGGCGACGCCGGCAAGGGGCCCGGGCGGCTCCGGCCATCTCCCACCCTGCCTGGGCCACCAGCAGCTGCGGCAGCGCCCTGCGCACCCATCCAGAGGGGCGTCGGCCACCGGGGAGGAGAGGAACGATGATGAGGGGAGGTGACCCAAGGAGACAGAGGCGGCGGGGCAGTGGTGGTCCGGCTGGCTCCGGCCACCATTGGCCGAGGCGAGGCCACCTGCAGCTTCAGGGCGACTCTGTGGTCCCGTTTAGAGGGCAAAGGGATGCTGGGGAGGAGTGGGGGCACGGTGGTGAGAGGCGACAGGAGGAGGAAAGAGAGGTGGGAATGGAGGAGGTGTTCGTCGGAGCAGGGCACTCCGGCGAGGGGCAAGGGGTGGGGGCGAACCACGGAGACGAGGAGAATGTGGTGGACAGCTCGGGAGGAGAGGGGAGGGGCTAGGCTGCTCGAAACCGAGGAGGAACCGAGGCGGCCGTGGCGGACAGAGGCGAACTCCGGCAAGATGTCGTTGCTCCGGTGGACTAGGATGTACGAGGAGGGACTTAGGAGCTGCGGGAGAGTCTAGGGGTACTTATATAGGCCGAGGGGAGGCTTTTGGAGCTCACACGCGGGCTCCTGACCAAGCATTAATGGAGGGCAGTGGCTGGGCATGGCACGGGCATGGCATTTGCGACGCATTCATGGCGAACCACGATGAGCCAGCGACGCAGGGAGATGCAGTCGATCACGGGCGATCTCCAGGACATGAATGGAGGTCGAGACGAGGAGGGAGGAGATGAGCACAGTGGCAAGAACTAGCCAGAGCACGAAATGTGCATGACGCCATCGTGATCACCACGGGCTCTGGTGCAAATGGCGCGTTCTGGCCGGGCTGACCATGTCCAGTGGAATGGCCCTAGTGACCTAAGTATAAATGAGGAAACAAATCGTTCTAGTGGCAAAGAAGTGATTTGCACTTAGCTCCAAAGTAAATCAGCAGCCAAGTGTTTATGCTGTGCAGTGGGGACACCAGCTAGGTAACTCAGTAAATAGCTTGCCTGGGAGGTTTATCTACCGAAGGACTATGATCCTGGAGGTTTTGAAGGGAAATGGACCAAGTTTTACTGCAGTTGCTTCACAACTGACCAAAATGGTCCAGAAACTAGATCATGATGGTGCACTCACATGGAGTGTTAACTTGGGCTAATATTGGGCAAAGCTTGATCATTTGGACATATGAAGATGATGTAAAAAGCTCATGCCAAATGGACAAGCCAAAAGGCACTTGCTTCACAAACATCATTTCTGTCCAAAAACTTGGAATAATTTTGGTGATCAAATGGATCAATGAAATGATGCCAAAATTGGTGGAGAGATGTTTTATGGGTATAAGAATGATCTGGTAATTTATCAGGATTTTTCAAGCAATATAAAGTGCACTTGCTTCACAACCTAAAAATAATGCCAGAATCAAAGATTTGCTCCTGTGCTCACATAGATAATTGGATGGGGCTGCAAATGGGTGGAGGGTATTAAGGTGAGCACATTAAGGAGTGTGGAAAAGTTCAACTCATTTGGATACTCCGAGATAGTACTTCCTTCACAAAGCCTTCTGTCTGACAAAGACTTTGAAAATTCATTGAGGAAGATTGAATAGGCAAATAAATTTGAACTTGTGCATGAGGCAATTATTTGGACATATAAACATGCCCAAAAAGGTTGGGATCCACTAAGAAAAATGTAAATGACACTTTCTTCACAAAGTGCCATTTAGGGCAGACAAGAAGAATAATTACTGGGGAATTATTTTTAAACTGGCCAAGGAAATGTTTGGGCATATTTGAGCTATATATGACCCAAAGGAATTATGAGAATTATTTGGGGATTTTTGGATGGACAGAAATATAGGTTGCTTCACAACCTAGGGCAGATAGGGTTATTCCTTTAATGAAAAAGGAATTTTCCCTAGAGAAAAATTTTAGGGTTTGGTCAAGGAGTGAAGTGGCATGATCTTGGCAAGGTTTTGAGAATGATGAGCCACTTGGGAGGAGGAATGAGGATGATTTCCCAGGTGGGAAGGCCACAGAACCACTCCAAAAACAAAAACAGAGCAAAAACCAAATAAATTAATGGAAAAAGAAAAGGGCCAAAATCCAGGCTGTTACAAGTTCACCCTCGGGGCTGAGGGTACATACCAGTAGCTATGTGTTTGATCTCTCTCTCTCTCTCTCTCGTGTTCTTGATGTGATACGATCTTGATGTATCGCGATCTTTGCTATTATAGTTGGATCTTATGATATTTCTCCCTCTCTACTCTCTTGTAATGCATTGAGTTTTCCCATTGAAGTTGTCTTGTCGGATTGAGTCTTTAAGGATTTGAGAACACTTGATGTATATCTTGCTACGCTTATCTGTGGTGACAATGGGATATTCACATGATCTACTTGATGTATGTTTTGGTGATCAACTTGCAGGTTCAATGAACTTATGCATAGGGGTTGGCACACGTTTTCGTCTTGACTCTTCGGTAGAAACTTTGGGGCACTCTCTGAAGTACCTTGTGTTGGTTGAATAGATGAATCTGAGATTGTGTGATGCATATCGTATAATCATGCCCACGGATACTTGAGGTGACATTGGAGTATCTAGGTGACATTAGGGTTTTGGTTGATTTATGTCTTAAGGTGTTATTCTAGTATGAACTCTATGATAGATCGAACGGAAATAATAGCTTCGTGTTGTTTTACTACGGACTGTTGAATAGATCGATCAGAAAGGATAACTTTGAGGTGGTTTTGTACCCTACAATAATCTCTTCATTTGTTCTCCGCTATTAGTGACTTTGGAGTGACTCTTTGTTGCGTGTTGAGGGATAGTTATATGATAGTTATGTTATTATTGTTGAGAGAACTTACACTAGTGAAAGTATGAACCTTAGGACTTGTTCCTAGCATTGCAATACTGTTTACGCTCACTTTTATCATTAGTTACCTTGCTGTTTTTATATTTTTAGATTACAAATACCTATATCTACCATCCATATTGGACTTGTATCACCATCTCTTCGCCGAACTAGTGCACCTATACTATTTACCATTGTATTGGGTGTGTTGGGGACACAAGAGACTCCTTGTTATTTGGTTGCAGGGTTGTTTGAGAGAGACCATCTTCATCATACGCCTCCCATGGATTGATAAACCTTAGGTCATCCACTTGAGGGAAATTTGCTACTGTCCTACAAACCTCTTCACTTGGAGGCCCATCAACGTCTACAAGGAGAAGGTTGCGTAGTAGACATCAGACACTAAAAAGGTGGCATTCACACAAAGCATGTCTAAACTAAGCAAATGACATAGCAATGCAAGATACCATACACACGATATGAGCAACATAACCCTGCCATGTTAGAGCATGCACCTCGGGGGGGGGGGGGATAGGGCTGGTCATGCGTCTCTGAATCCTCCTCTGAGGAGCTATCGGTAATCAGCAAGACATGCGCTTCGTCAGATAGCATTGTCTGATCTGAAGACCTTGTTTCCTCTCCAGATTTTTCCATGACCGTGCCGAATGGCTGATGCACAGGAAAAGTAATTGTTGACAAATTTAACACGTAATCAAAATGATGGCATGATATAATTCACATCTAAGATGACTGGCTAACCAGGGTGGCATAGCAAAATTCACATATATGATTCCTGGCTAAACAAGATGGCATTGCATGATTCACATATACGATAAAGAAACTAAACAGATGGCATTGACACAAAGGATGTCTAAACTAAGCAGATGACATCATTGATGTATACAGTAAGCAATGCAAGGCACCATATGCATGATATTACCAACATCAGCATGCCAGGTTAGAGCGAAGACCTCATGGGGTAAATAGGAGTGGTCTTGTCCTTCTGAATCCCCTCAGAACAGTTATCTTCCTCTTGATTACGATCCGAAATGGGTGGAGGGGGCTGCCTTTGCGCCCACCATGGAGCGACGTCTGCATGAAATTTTATTGCCACGCAAGGCTCGTCTCTTTTGCTCTACATGATCAGTTCCATTGTGTACAATAACTAGAATGCATAGGAATAAAACATAGTGAGATTATGTAAGGAGTGCATGCACAAATCCAGAGTGATGGTACCAAACTATGGATAGACCCAAAACCAATGATAGCATGCAGATAATAGCTTTAGTTCAAAAATACAGATAATGGCTCCTTTAATGTTTGTTTGCACCCAACATGAAACTCATAGTAGACAACCGAGATTAACCAGATAGTAGACAGATAGTACTGATTGCTTCCCCAATATGTACCCCACAACCATTTAAAAACTCAAGTTTCAACATTAGTTTGGACCTTACTCGGAGTCTAATGGGCGAACACGACGATAATGTAGCATGTCATCATATTAAGCGATGCATAACGTAAGCAGCCACGAAAGAGTGCGACCTCTCTTGCGGACCCGTGTAGTCCTCAAGGTCATCTGCTCAGTTGATGATGGTAATGCAGTTGTCATGGCTGCCGGCGGCCGGGAAGAGCATCTGAGGCGGCGAAAGACAGTCTGGAGAGCGGATCCTGTCGGATATCGGGTTCCGGCAAAACCCTTAAGGTTCGAACACTGGGGTGCGCACGAAGATTTCCTCCTACCGAATCTCGCTCTCATTCTCGCTGTGATCCCTAAGCTAGATCGATGAACTCACAGCACAAGAAACACAAGATTTATACAGGTTCGGGCCACCGTTGTGGTGTAATACCCTACTCCTGTGTGTTGTGGATGGCCTCTTGGGCTGATGATGAACAGTACAGGGGAAGAATAGCCTCGTGAGGAAAGGTGTTCTTGGGCTGGTGTGGTGTGTAGATGAACTTCACCCTCCCCCCTCTACGGTGGTGGCTAGCCCTATTTATAGAGGCCCTGGTCCTCTTCCCAAATATTGAGCGGGAAGGGATCCAACAATGACAATTTTGAAAGGGGACAGCTAGTACAAGCTATCCTGACTAAAGGTGGTCTTCGCCTGCCAAAGGCGCTGGTGATGACGCCGTCTTGGGCTCCACGGTGACCTCCATCTTGCTGTCCTGCTGGTCTTGGTCTTGTTGCACCGATATGGAAACCTTTGCCTGATGCCTCAGTACTCTGCGCCTGCGCTTGCCTCCTTTGCACCAAAGAGGAAACGAGGACACTGCATGGGCTGGCGTCCGCCTGGTCTTGATCGTCATGGCTTGCATAACGGGAACGTCGCGAGGTACCCCTTGCCTTGATCTCTCCGCCTCCTCGCGAGCCTGCCTGGTGAGGCCACTCCTGAGGAGGCCTTGTGTCGTCCGCCCTGCCAGGCTTGGCCCCTCGCGAGGGTTGATACGTCCGTTTTGCATCATGCTTTTATATCAATATTTATTGCATTATGGGTTGTTATTACACATTATATCTCAATACTTATGGCTATTCTCTCTTATTTTACAAGGTTTACCATGAAGAGGGGGAATGCCGGCAGCTGGAATTCTGGCTGGAAAAGGAGCAAACATTGGAAACCTATTCTGCACTGCTCCAAAAATCCTAAAACTCCATGAAACTTATTTTTGGAATTAATAAGAATTATTGAGCGAAAGAAACACCTCAGGGGGCCCACACCCTGGCCAGGAGGGTGGGGGGCGCGCCCACACCTACTGGGCGCGCCCCCTGTCTCTTGGGCCCCCTGGTGGCCCTCCGTTGTCCATCTTCTGCTATATGAAGGCTTTTACCCTGAAAAAAATCATGGGCAAGCTTACGGGATGAAACTCCGCCGCCACGAGGCAGAACCTTGGCGGAACCAATCTAGGGCTCCAGCGGAGCTGTTCTGCCGGGGACACTTCCCTTCGGGAGGGGGAAATCTTCACCATCGCCATCACCAATGATCCTCTCATCGGGAGGGGGTCAATCTCCATCAACATCTTCACCAGCACCATCTCCTCTCAAAACCCTAGTTCATCTCTTGTATCCAATCTTGTATCAAAACCACAAATTGGTACCTGTGGGTTGCTAGTGGTGTTGATTACTCCTTGTAGTTGATGCTAATTGGTTTACTTGGTGGAAGATCATATGTTCAGATCCTTTATGCATATTATTACTCCTCTGATTATGAACATGAATATGCTTTGTTCCTGAGGACATGGGTGAAGTCTTGCTATTAGTAGTCATATGAATTTGGTATTCGTTCGATATTTTGATGAGATGTATGTTGTCTTTCCTCTAGTGGTGTTATGTGAACGTCGAATACATGACACTTCACCATTATTTGGGCCTTTAGGAAGGAGTTGGGAAGTAATAAGTAGATGATGGGTTGCTAGAGTGACAGAAGCTTAAACCCTAGTTTATGCTTTGCTTCGTAAGGGGCTGATTTGGATCCATATGTTTAATGTTGTGGTTAGGTTTACCTTAATACTTCTTTTGTAGTTGCGGATGCTTGCAATAGGGGTTAATCATAAGTGGGATGCTTGTCCAAGTAAGGGAAGTACCCAAGCACTGGTCCACCCACATATCAAATTATCAAAGTACCGAACGCAAATCATATGAGCGTGATGAAAACTAGCTTGACGATAATTCCCATGTGTCCTCGGGAGCTCTTTTCTCATTATAAGAAATTGTCCAGGCTTATCCTTTGCTACAAAAAGGATTGGACCACCTTGCTGCACTTTATTTACTTTCATTGCTTGTTACTCATTACAATTTATCTTATCACAAAACTATCTGTTACCTACAATTTCAGTGCTTGCAGAGAAAACCTTACTGAAAACCGCTTATCATTTCCTTCTGCTCCTCGTTGGGTTCGACACTCTTACTTATCAAAAGGACTACGATAGATCACCTACACTTGTGGGTCATCAAGACTCTTTCTGGCGCCGTTGCCGGGGAGTGTAGCGCTTTTGGTGAGTGGAACTTGGTAAGGAAACATTTATATAGTGTGCTGAAATTTTCTGTTACTTGTCACTATGGAAACTAATCCTTTGAGGGGCTTGTTCGCGGTATCTTCATCCCGACCAGAAGAGCAAAGATTTGCTCCTCAACCTACTGAACTTATTGAAAATATTTACTTTCAGATTCCTTCGGGTATGATAGAGAAACTGCTAGCTAATCCATTTGCAGAAGATGGAACATTGCATCCTGATTTACACCTTATCTTTGTGGATGAAGTTTGTGGATTATTTAAGCTTGCAGGTATTCCCGATGATGTTGTCAAAAGGAAGGTCTTCCCTTTATCTTTGAATGGAGATGCATTGACATGGTATAGGCTATGTGATGATACGGGATCTTGGAATTATAAACGATTGAAGTTGGAATTTCACCAGAAGTTCTACCCTATGCATCTTGTTCATCGTGATCGTAATTACATATATAATTTCTGGCCTCGCGAAGTAGAAAGCATTGCTCAAGATTGGTGGAGGCTTAAGTCAATGTTATATTCATGCCCCAATCATGAGCTCTCCAGAGAAATGATTATTCAAAAATTTTATGCTCGTCTTTCTCTCAATGATCGCAACATGCTCGATACTTCCTGTGCTGGTTCTTATATGCTGAAGACTATTGAATGCAAATGGGACTTATTTTAAAGAATTAAATGCAACTCTGAAGATTTGGGTTCCGACGATGGTAAGGAGTCAGGTATGACACCTAAGTTTGATTGTGTTAAATATTTTATGGATACAGATGCTTTTCGTGGATTTAGCGCTAAATATGGACTTGACTCTGAGATACTAGCTTCTTTCTGTGAATCGTTTGCTACTCACGTTGATCTCCCTATGGAGAAGTGGTTTAAATATAATGCTCCCATTGAAGTAAAAGTAGTTGCACCTATTACAGTTGAAGAAAAGACTGTCACCTATAGTGATCCTATTGTTCCTACTACTTATGTTGAGAAACCTCCTTTTCATGTTAGGATAAAGGATCATGTTAAAACTTCGAATGTTGTTTGTAAGAGTAATACTAGGACTTATACACCTCCTAAGCAAATCAAAGTTGAACCTAGTATTGCTATGGTTAAAGATCTCTTGGCTGATGATTTAGATGGGCATGTTATTTATTTCTATGGTGAGACTGCTAATATTGTTAGACCAGATACCACTACAAAAAATACACTTCCGTGATGATATGTGTTTGTCACAGTAGGTCGCGTTTTTTGTCATGCATGTACATCCATGACAAATTTATGACAGAATCAAGATAGTCATACATGTGCTGTCGTAGAAGTGTTCGATGACATTACCAAAATTATCATCACGGAAGTGTCCACTTCCATGACGATAAATCGCGTGTCACAGAAGTGCTTCCGTCATGGGTGACTGACACGTGCCATCCACCGTAACGGAACGCCGTTAAGCTATCGGGTCGGGTTTTGGATCCGATAACCCGTTAACAGCCCCGACCAATGGGGATTTTCCATGTGTAAAATCATCATTGGCTGGAGGAAACACGTGTCGGCTCATCGTTGGGAACGATGTCATCCACTCATTGGATAGAAGGCGCCTATGACACGTCGACACATGGCACGACCAATCAAGTTTAAATGGGCCGGCCCAACTAAAGGCCCACAAGATTTGGCGGCCCATAATGGGCCGACCCAGTTAAAGGCCCACGAGATTTTGCGGACTATAATGGGCTGGCCCAGCTAAAGGCCCACAAGATTTCGCTGGCCAGAATAGGCCGGCCCAGGTAAAGGCCCAGAAGATTTTTGTGTGCCATAATGGGCCGGCCCAGGTAAAGGCCCACAAAATTCTTGCGGATCATAATGGGACGGCCCAGCTAAAGGCCCATGAGATTTCACCGACATTAATGGGCCGGCCCAGCTGTAGGCCCACAAGATTTTGAGGACCCTAGTAGGCCAGCCCATTAACTGGCTGCCATGTTTTGGGCCAAATGCCGGCCCATAATTGATCTAGTCCAGTAATGGCCTGCCACGTTCCAGGCCTAGTAATGGCCCATATAAGATCCGGCCTGTTAAAAGCCTCCCACTTTCTGGGCCAAATCACGGCCCAGATCAGGTCCGGCCCTTTAAGAGGCTTTGGGCTCAATTATGGCCCATATCAGATTCGGCCCGTTGACTGGCCGCTATGCTTTTGGGCCCACTTGCTAAAGGCCCATTTAGTAATTCGGCCTGATATTAGTTTCGGCCTGTTAAGGGCACGTTTCACATTTTGGCCCTATATTAATTTCGGCCTGTTAAAAGCCCGTCATATAGTTGGGCCTAACTACGGCCCGGTTTGCATCCGGCCTGCTCGCAGCCGATATATGATTGGGACAAACAAGGATCGAGACAACTTTGGCCTGTTAAAAGCCCGTGAATTGATTTGCACAATCATGGGCCGGGGTCCATTTCGGGCTGCCGCCGGCCCATGAGCTATTCGGCACGTTTCAGGCCCAGCCTACTTCTCAGCCTCCTAAAAGACCATTGAGTTTTCTTGTGAAAAGAGGGCCGGGGGTTACTCGGCCTATTAAAGGCCCGAATCTACTAGTGGGCCAGTTTGACGGGGCCCATCATGCGGATCATACATCGTGATTGCATGACGGCCCGATTATGTACCGTAATTTTACGGTTTGGTCGGTTTACTGCGAAGACAGGATATATCTACAGTAAAATAACTGCAGCATCATGAATAAGAAAAAAACATAGACTATACAATAAAGAAATTATGGCATATTACATCCACTAGGCATCAAAGTTCGCCAGTATGATTATAAAGCACAAGCAGACAGCAGATTACATACACTGGGCATCAAAGATCGCCACTAGTGCAAATAAACACGCCGACAAAATAATATACAAAACCGACAACACTTCAATAGAGTTCAAGAAAGGTTAGCCCTGCTGGGGAGCTGCAGCGCAAGCAGCTGAGCAAGATGATGAGACTGCGCTTGTTCAACACTTATATCTTCCTCACTCCGAAAGATAAACAAGCAGACATATGACAGGTTTTGCACATAAAAGTATCAGTGCTGATAATTCATCACATTTCTTACTGACGAATAAAGTGACACAGTTTAAAATTGCATTAACACAATATTGTATTGTTCAGGTCAAGACATGGCAAGAATTGACATTGTGAAAGAGTTGGCAGCTTCACGACACCACTGGATTACAGATCAAGAACTCTTAAGTATCAATGGTTAATGTGCTGTCAATTTATCCCATTTCAGATTGGCAAATAAAGAGGCGGTTGAAATAATAGTAGAATGATATGACATTGTTCATAGTTAAGACAATGCAGAATATGACATTGTGCTGTAGTGGGTAGGTTCACCACACCACTGGATTACGGATGAAGAACAGAAGCATACATGCAGTGCAAAAGAAGATCACTTGCTCTGTATAGTTTAATTTACATGGTATGAAGAAGGAACTTGGTTGTACAACTGAAAACTTAAATTGAGAAGGACAAACTTTTGTTTATGAACTACATAATAAACTTTAAACATGCAATTTGATGCCAACACCAAAAATAAACAGTTGTTGCATTCATGCCTAACCAAATATACACAACAAAGTTTGAAGGCTTGAGAAGGACAAACTTACATTACTGGTGAAGACAGGCTCTATAAAGCCCTTGTCCATGCTGATTGGGGGGGGGGGGCAATTCAAGAAGCTTAGCACAGAATGTTCTTCATAAGCATTGCCTTTATTCTACATTTTGTTAAGAGTAAATATAGATGTGATAATATACGAAAAAATGGAGAATATTTAAGATAAGATGAAGATTGATGCTACATAACCAAGTAGCTATAAATGTATGTGCAGCGATACAGGCAAAAGGCACAACCAAGAGAAATGCACAGCTAAACTCCTTCAATACTAACCTTATTGTAAGAGTAAATATAGATCTGATGTGTAGAAAATGGAGGGCAAAGGAAAATAAGCTGCAGAGTGATGGTACATGAACAACTACCTGTCAATATAAGTACACTGATAAAGGATAGCATGTACTTACAAGAACAATGCAGAGCTAAAAAAATTCATTGGCATTGGATATATTCTACACTAATGTAACCATTCATACAGATCAGATAATTTGGAGCGAACAATTGATAAGAAAGCTATCATGCATACTGCTGTCACATAATGAACTAGGTATGTATGCAAGTATAGTGATACAGGACAACAGGTACTAACAAGAGCAAAGCAGCGGACAGCATATTTGCGATATCCTATCGTTCTTTTCAAACCGGAATTCTTCTTCGAGCAGATTCCTGCAAAAAAGATCCGTAAGGCACATGCAGAAAAGTAGAAGTTCAAATTGTCATGTGATTTCATAGACAGTACCTCATCCTAGGAACGATACCAGTGCGTAACAAGGTTTTTCCATACAATGTCTTCTAAATTTAGCACAGGAGACTTCACTGGAAATTCGTTTATAGACTTGCCATCAAAGTGTGATTTCCTCAGGTAACACCGATACTACTGCAATGCTTCCTTGAAAAGCACAAGCAAGCTTTGCTCGTCATGACTATCCAGATTGACCCTCACCTAGTTACAACAGTGTAATGTAAATCATTGATGTGTTCGATCAGCAGAAAAGAGGAAAATGATAACCATGAATAATAGCACTTACACGTAAGTTGGACAGGAAGATGTGAAAATGGTGTTTGTCTTCACTATAATCTTCCCATGATGGGAATATATGCACGTAGTCGCTAACAACATTGAAAGCATTGTCTTTTAAACTGGGAATAAATGGAATGGGGTTCCAATCTGCAGGAATTGGCCATCTTTGCAGTTGGGATAGGTCTTCGGCCGGTGGACTTGCTGTACTTTTTGCTGGAGTGGGATTTTTCTGTGGTACGGCTGGTGCTATGGCAAATGAAATCGGTACACCTTTTGCTGGAGTGCAGGTCCTTTGTGGTGGGGCTAGTGGTGTGGCCAGTGAAGTATGGGTACAGTCTGCTGGAGTCGGTCCTATGTTTTGTGTCACTGGTTGTACAACCAATATAAGTGGGGCGCTGTCTGATTTCTCCGGCACCACCACATTTTTCAAGGACTTTGCTGGTGCTCCTTCAGGTTCGGCAATCACCCTCTTCCTTTTTGATGTCTGATGCACAAGAACAGCATTTGAGTGGCAAAACATGGTATGGTGACAGATGGAATATGTATTGATAATGGATGGGCATAGCATCTCGAGTTATATGATGAGTAAACTAAGCAGATCGTGGTGCAACAAAGTAGAAGAAATGCAAGACAACATATGCAAGATACGCGCAATCAATAAAACCTTGCCAAATTAGAATAGGCACCTTGATGGGTGAACAGGACAGGCCATCTGCCTTTGACTGCTCGAGGTTAGAATAGTCATTAGAATGATATTCTGAACAAGAATCAATAGGTGGGGAGCGTACGAGTTTCATTGCTTCCAAAATGGCACTCAATGCCTTGGTGCCAATTTTGTAAGTCATTGCAGTGTTCCACAATATTCTTCTGATGCGCGGATTCTGATATTCACTGTAATTGCATATAATATCTGAGAACCATGAAAACATAAATAGTTGTGAGATTATGTTTGTAATGCAGATGATATTCTAATATAGGTGCGCCCCTGTAAACACTTATGTGCTATCACTGGATTCTGATGAGAGAGCTCCTGTGTGCTGTAATATCGTGCGTGCATTTATATAATCTCGCACAAGTACACAAAAAATAGGCTCTAGAAGTAAGGATAGCTGGCAGATGATAGGTTCATAATATATTGTATAGATATTTTATTGCCAAACCATGATAACAAGAGCACACAGCAACTAGGCAGATCATAGTGTACATAACATGGGTACACCATTACCACGATATATAAATTGGGAAAGTGGAACTGGCTTGAAAATACAGTGTTGTATTGCCGCTAGTAATTGAAAGCCTATCGATCATGTACAGGCCAGCACTATCGAACATGGTAAAGAAGAGCAAGCAGATGTTGGTTGCGCAGTGCCCACACATGATGAACCAGAGCGCATTAAGAATGCAGCTCCCAGCTGTCTCTCAACCATTTCAGGCGGTTGGATGAAGATCCTACGTCTCCTAACCCTTCTTCTTCCTCGTCTGTGATTCTTCCCATACAGAACACCGCACGGGCCACCGGCCGGACCACTGGCCCCCACCGCCTGTGTTCCTCCGCCAGCCCCACCCCCACCCACGTCGAGTTTTCTTCGTTCGGCGAGGCCCCACAACCACCCGAGCCCCTTGGATCGCACCGGTGAACTCCGGCGAGCTCTGAAAAATCGACTGACCCAATTTTGAAATTTAGTCTACTGTTATTTAACTAGTGTGGAATATAAAAAGGGAAAACCGTAAGCATTGGGAGTATAGTGTTGAGCGTGCCATGGCGGATCTGAAGGTGCAAACCGGACAAAGGCAACTTCGCAACCAAGACAAGAAATCAGAGTAAAGCAGTGGCGATCTATTTTCTTGCTGCAATAAATAAGTTGAGCAGATACGAAAGAGTACCGCCTCTGGTGTGGCGCCGTGTACGCATCTGGTAAGAATTTGACGGTGTTGCGGTAGCGATGGATGTCGGCAGCATGGAAGCAGATCTAGGAGGGTAGACGGTGGCGGCGGGGCGCAGTGGACGAGACAGTCGTAGGAGCGGCGCCGGCAAGGTGGACGACGGTGCGGATGAAGCGAGAGGACATGATGCAAGGATTCCGGTCCGAAGGCATGGATGAGAGAGGTCGATCTCTTGTAATGGACGGCAGCGTCAGGGTATCAACTCCGACATGGTGGAGGAGGACGGCGGTGGATGGGGTGGAGGACGGCGGCGGACAGAGGATGGTGGGGTGGAGAGGGTGTTTTGGCGCCCAGGGAGTACGAATGGGGAAAAGGGAGGTAGAGAGGAAGGGGGGAACCATGTAGTCAGGGCGCGCTTGTCTCAAATGCGAGGAAATTTACAAACTTAGCCCTCGTTTCAAATTTCTACTACATCACAGCAACATTAGTCAGTTGGGGATAGGACGGTAATCTCGCATACACCAAATATTTGCCGACGAGTGTTTGTTTTTGGCTCCCACCGTGTATGAATATGAATCGGGGAGGGAGTCGATTTCGGCCGAGGGCACACTGTGTTTTGGCACCCACCGTGTATGAATCCGGGTGAGAGGCGGTTACGTCACGTTTGGGTGAAATTACAGACCTACCCCTATCGAAACCTATAGAAATCCAGCAGATAGGCTTTGCGAGGCAGGGATAGGCAGTAGTGATTTCCATCTCGCAGATTTTGGTTTCGGGCGGTTACTGCGACTTTCCCCGCTTCGTTCAAATTTTGCATAGTGCATGTTTACCGTGCCAACTCAATTCAAATCCCATTTGTATTCTACTATTTTTTTTCGGGCGGGATCCATTTTCAATTGGAATTACATTCTATATACATCATTTTTTTACATATATACTTTCAAAAGCACAACACCATTTATACATAAATATGGTTTACAAATGGCATGATCTCAGATTCATAAGGTTGTATCCATCAATTTGGATTTTCAAATATTTGAAACCACTTTATGTTGAAATCCACTGTATGCATTCCTCGCTAACTGTCTCGAATTAATGTGTGTTTCATGCGGGTTTTTTTTAACTTCTCAAACATGTGTAATGTGTTTCACACACGCAACATATAGTGTAATCCCGTTTAGACACTAATTGCATATAAACCATGCATTGTTTGTAATTGAAGAATCTATGGATCACCAATATTGATAAACTATATAACATTACACGTGTGCCCAAATTCCAATGAATATGCATGTTTGATACACCAATTTGCATTATGATATTATCGATGTCGTGATCTCCAGTTTAAATATTTGAATCCCCTTTAATCCAGATATTCGTCTCATATAGCTATCACTCATGCTTATATAGGACTATCTCTCTGGACCTATACGCGTTCATCGTCTCTCACGCATCTCTCGTGCTACCTGCATGTCGACAATGATCTTTTATCTTCGTAACACACTGACGGTACTCTCTCCATCGACCTTCATCACTCTATCTCTCTCTCTAAGTATATCTCGCTCCCTGCTATGTGTCTCTAGCTATGATTCTCCATGTGGAATCTCTTTCTCTCACACAAACACAAAACTTTGTCTCCCGGGGTCTCATTTCTCTCAACTATTCCCATGTGTGCCACTCGCACACCCCTCATACAGAGATGTCTTTCGCTCCTTAGATATGAGAACCTACAACTCTTCCTCTTCAATATCTCTTTCTCAAACACAAACACAAACTCTGTCTCCCATGGTCTCATATTTCTCCATTGTTCTCTTGTATGTCGCTCAAACACACCCTCTCTCCCTAGAGATATCTTGCGTTCCCTCATATGTCTCTCTAGCTATCACTCTCGTTGTGAAATATCTTTCTCTCTCGCAGACACAAAACTCCATCTCTCTGGATCTCATTTCTCTCTGATATTTGTTTGTATGTGACTCACATGAACCCTCTCTCTATCTCTCTCACACCCACACACATAACCCAGCCTTCTGATCCACTCGACTCCTATCTCTAGCGCACACTAGCTAGCATCTTTATCTTTCTATTTATCTGTTTCTCCATCCACCTTCTTTCTCGCCCTCACTCTTGATTCCTATCATGCACACTACATATGTTTCTCTCTACATGCATGCAGTCAAGTGCCCTCTCACACACATATATAACTTCACCCTTTGAACCACCCGACGGTCATCTCCGACACCCAAACTAACGGACATCTCTCTAGCTAGCATCTCCATCTCTGTATCTATCTGTAGTTTCTCCGTCAACATTTCTTTCTCGCACGGAGTCTTGCTTCCTATCACCCACACTATATATGTCTATCCATACATATGCATTTATAGGTTGATCTCTTTTGCACAATCGTTGCGCCTCACCCCCTCTGCTCGCCATAGATGCATGCTCCAGCCCGTGCCACTATCTCTTAAAGACAAAAACACATGCTCAATTGTCGGGCCTTCTTCCCTGCATTCTCACATGCATGCATATTGTCATACCGATCCGTCTCTCCCATGTTGTTGATCTTAGGACTTATGTCTTCTTTCTTTTATCTCGATCATGCGTGCACGCTCACACACACACATCCCACGTATACATGTATACCTCTCACACATGCACGTTCAAGGTCTCTATGTCTCCATACGTAGTTAATTACACTCAATCCTAACACCACATCAAATCGTTCTCCTCTTTTGTGCACATAACTTTCGCCTGGATTGGCAAAACACACACTCACACTTAACAATCTCCTTCTGGCTACCCTCCCGCCCCGCGCGCCTCTCACTCTTCCCCTATATCCCCCGAAACCAATAAGACCATCCCTTTGTTTAATTCCCGCCTACATGCACCATCGATATATAGTAGTCTTCCGTGGTGTCTCTCGAACAAACACGTTCTCTCGATGTCGACTCATGTCACGCGCACGCACCTTCTCTTCCCTCCTACGAGCATTTTCTCTCTCACACCCCATCGTTGGTGGCCTCTGCCATACACATCACCTCTCTATGATGAAGCCATGCACACTTAAATTACATCCGCCACAGAGGACCCCGGGACATACACACACGCGCGTGCGTGCGCGCGCGCCCACACACACACACACACACCACACACACACTAAGACTCCGTCTCTCTCTCTCTCACACACAAACACACACACACACATGCACCCCCCCCACACACACACACTTAGACTCCATCTCTCTCTCTCTCTCACACACACACACAAACTAAGACTCCATCTCTCTCTCTCCTCTCTCTCTCTCTCACTCTCTCTCTCTCTCTCTCACACACACACACACACCACACACACTAAGACTCCATCTCACACACACATGCTCTAGGCGGAGCATTTTTTCCTACCACCCTTCATCCAACCTTACCCGTATGATAAAGAATCACCTTTATTTACTTGCATAACATGGACAGATTCCACTTTACTTTAGTAGTCAGCAAACTTATCTTCTGTATACCCTTATAAAAAACGAGTTGGCGATGATGGTGTGCCTGCCATCTTGTAATACAGACCGTATGATCTATATCTGACGGATAGGAAGCAAACTATGATAATTTTACAAAAGATGCCCGCACCTCTCTCCACATCATTATCTCCCGCAACCATATTGCTCAGCAATTAAAAAAGGAATAAGTCTCTGGAACAATCTAGGATGCATGGTGGCCGCTGCCGCCTGCTGGCACCGTCCATCCCCATGCCTCCGCCCATTCCGACCACCAGTCACCACCACGCTCCACTCCTCCTCGCCTTATCTCTCATCTTTCATTTTTTTCGATGACATTCTCGAGATACCAGTTTTCTGATAAAATTCTCGAGATATCATTAGTTTTTACACATGGGATTACTCCTGCATGGGTCAATCACAACAGGTGTTTTGTAAAAAAATGCATATTGATGTTCCGTGCAATGCACGAGAATCTTGCTTGTAATTATATAACGCAAATCATGAGCAGGAAGTGACATTCTTTTGACACAACCACGTTAACATGGCCACGTAAATCACGAGCAGGAAGGAGAAGGGAAGCGGGTTGTGGAGTAACGTTTTTTACCACAATTTCTTAGGAAACTCAGTGCAATAATTGAGTAGTTTTGCAAACTACCATTACTACTACACCTGAAACGGTTCAAAACCTATACTCCCTTGCCAGCGCGCGCTTCCCGCGTGAAACGGTCAGCGTCGCCTGGAGCGTCAGTGCTGCATTAATGCCCGGCCAGAGCAGAGGCGACCTCTCACTGGTGCCGGCTTTGAAGTGGCACGACGGCCGAGAGAGCGCCGCTTCCCGGTGCACGCGACTGCTCTGCGTCGAGACTGGCCATAGGCCCTGTTTGGATCCATGGGTTAGAGTTAGTTTGAGCTAGTTGGGGCTCAAATAGCCCTAAAGTATCTAAGCATGAGGGTTTAAATTGGAGCAAGTTGCACCGATCCCACCAAAAAAACTATCCCACCCAAGAGTGCTAACTGGAGATAGTTCTCATTGGGACCACTGAAAAATCACTTTTCTCTCTCCATAAAGTGCTTTTATTGTCAATCTAACCCTGTCACCCAAACACCTCTTTGGCTACAGTTAGTTCAGGGTTATTCATGAGTTAGTCTAACCTCTAGCTAAGTTAGAGTATCAAACAAGAGCAGTATAGGACATGCAAGTTGCTCAAAGCATACAGGCAAATTCGTACGTGAAAGGATTTTTTCTTTTTGAAAACGGAACGTGAAAGGAATTTTTTTAGAATGCTCTTGGCATGTTGCTAACATGTGATAGTTAGCCGACCTCAATAGACGGCAGAAACGCCAGCACGCCGCACTTTGATAGAGATGAGGTCTCGCGCGGAAGCCAAGAAATATGGTGATAGCGTGGGTTAGCCATGTACTAGTGTTTGATGTAACTACACTGGGCTGCCATGTTTCGTACTCTTCCAGTCCACTGTGGAGATGATTGGTTAATTTTATATCGCTGAATAATATTAAATATTATGAGTGCAAATGCTCCACCATGAGGTTCCTTGCTCCTTCTCAGTCGTCCGGAATCTATGTTCTTCCACTCTATTTTTTTATGTGAGCTTTGTTCATCCTTTTGCCAACAGGCGAGACATCTAGCATCAAGGCGCACATGTTATGCAACGATCGATCCATTCGATCGTTGCATAACACGTGCGCCTTGATGCTAGATGTCTCGCCTGTTGGCAAAAGGATGAACAATGCTCACATAAAAAAATAGAGTGGAAGAACATAGATCCCGGACGACTGAGAAGGAGCAAGGAACCTCATGGTGGAGCGTTTGCACTCATAATATTTAATATTATTCAGCGATATAAAATTAACCAATCATCTCCACAGTAGACTGGAAGAGTACGAAACACGGCAGCCCAGTGTAGTTACATCAAACACTAGTACATGGCTAACCCACGCTATCACCATATTTCTTGGCTTCCGTGCGACACCTCATCTCTATCAAAGTGCGGCGGGCTGGCGTTTCTGCCGTCTATTGAGGTCGGCTAACTATCACATGTTAGCGACATGCCAAGAGCATTCTAAAAAAATTCCTTTCACGTTCCGTTTTCAAAAAGAAAAAATCCTTGAAGTTGCTCGGACGAAGGAACCATCATGACTTCGTTGAATTCCGCTTCTTGAAGAAAACTACTGTACCAGCAGTACTGCTAGCTACAGTATTTACTCCAACATGGGCCTCCTTTCGTTCATAGGATAGGAATATGAAAATCATAGGAAGTGAGATGACATGCATCTCAATTCCTATAGAGAAAGAGATGCCATTTGATGCATAGGATAGGAATTTTTCCACTTAGTCTAGGCTAATGTACTGGTAATTTGCTCTAAAAACTACAGTAGTAACTAGTAGTACTGGTACATGCTCATACTCAGACACAGACACACACACTAACTACTAGTACTACTACTTCTCACATGCTGGCCAGACACCGTCGTTCTCCTTCCCGGCTTTGTCGGCGACACCCCACCATGCTTGGATCTCCGCCGACCTCTCCGCAGCAGCGCGTGCGTCCTTTTCTTTCTTGAGGCGGCGGGCCTCTCTTTTCTTGAGTGCTTTCTAACTTTTCCGCTCCCTCTGTGCGGCTTTGGCTGCCTCTTGCTCTACCGCCCATTCGGCCTTGGCATCTTCAAATTCCTCCCACATATTTGTGAGGTCATGAGCGGCGATGAACTCGGCACGGTGGGATGCCATCGCTTCCCTACCATTTTGTGTGCGTTCGTGGACGGCGAGGAACTCGGCGCGGCGGGATGCCATCGCTACCTTACCGGTTAGTGTGCGGCGCGGTGGCATGAACAACGCTTGGTGAGAGCTCTGGGTGGAGTGGCCGAACAACCGTATAGTGCATTGGTTTGTCAAGAGCTCAAGGATAGAAGACGAAGCAAATTAGGATTCCCCTTCAATCTTGGTCATTTATTATCGAGTAAAATGCATTGGCGGTCATCGAACTTGTCTTGATAGCTCACTTTGATCATTGTATACGAGATATGGTGATTATATGGTCGCTGGCTCAACATATAGCTCCGTATTTGTATGGTTGACCAGTCAAACAGTCCGCATGCGCCTGAAATGGTCACCGTCTCTCCAGAATGTCAATGCTGCATTCACTGGACTTAACTGCAGGTGCAATTGGTGTGTCACTGACATGCGGGCCAAATGCCCGTTGGGCCCACATGTCAGATACCCAAACGCATCTGCAGTTAAGTCACTAAAGTAGCGTCCGCATTCACGCCCGATGAACCTACTCCGGCGCCAGTTGTCCATCCGTCTGCCGCGGCTCATTGCCATTCGCCCGCTATATTAACTTGAGCCCCAGCTCCCAGCCATAGCAAAAGACCCACACTTATTCTCCTCCGGCCCCTTCCTTCTGTCGGCACCACTTCAACCATGGCCTCGTGGCGCTCCGAAGCTCTCTTGGACGTACTGTCGCAGGAGCAGACGAGGGACATCGGCGGCTCCGCTCCGGGCGCGCTCCAAAGCTCTCTTCGACGTACTGTCGCAGGAGCAAACGAAGGAGATCGCCGGCACCCCCCGGGCCGCCCTCCGCCGCCACGACCATGAAGCCGGCGCTCGTGCGCGGGCGTAGCCAGCAGCGAGGAAGAGTAGTACATTGTAGGTCACCGCCGCTCTGGTCCCGGGAATGCCACCGCTACTCCACTCAGTCGACGCCAAGCTTGGTGGGGTAAACATCGGCGGCCGATTAGCCGCTTGACGGTGATGTGGAGGCGGAAATCTTCATAACCTTGTGCTCCGGCCAGAGGAGGAGGTTATCGAGGCAGATGAGGAGGAGGCAAAGGCAATGGCCGACTTTCTCGGGTTCATGGCCGGACTTGGTGGTCAGGCGCCGGCGATCGTTTAGATTAGGTTTACAGTAGGTTTAGTATGGTTTGTGCGAAATATGTAATGAATTTCGTCCAGTTTGTAGGAAAAGTTTTCGAAATGTAGTGAATTTCATCCGGTTAATTTGAAATTTGCTTTGTTTGCACGAGTTTCGTCCAGTTAGTTCATATAGTTGTCGAAAGGTATGCGAGCAGCATCAGATGGCATCCATCAGTGTCCTCGGACAGATGCCGGTGTAAATTTGTGGGCCAGCGCTGGAGATGCCCTAACTATCATGCTATAATCGCTAACAATCTTCCATTATTTGGCAGGGAACAGTTATCCCTCGATCAAAATCAGATCCATGGTGTTTCGCACTCCTCCCGCGTACGAGTGTAAACTCTTGCTTACATAAAAATGGAGCAAGTGGACGGCACTGTAGCACGTCATATCACTCGAACTAGCCCGCCTAACAAGCGGGAAAGCACCGCCCTCGTCACTTTGTTTTGGATTTCTATCGATCGATCGCGCGAAAATGTTACACTTTGCAAGTTCTAAAGGAAAGGCGGCACACTTACGACTCGTACGCGTCGCAACCCCGACAGTCCGGCTCGCACGCCGCTCACCAAAGGGGACAGGCGTTGTCTTGCAATTTCACTGACATGTGGGACCGTAATTGAATAAACCGTCGATAGCCAAAATCCAATCGCTCGGCGGGCGTCGGCTGAGAAGAGATAAATGGGGGAGGGAGAAGAGATCGCCCGCCCGCCACGCACGGACTCCAAGAAATATATGGTGATAATGTGAGGTGGGCCATGCTGGAGTCCAGACCGCTTTCGGAGCCCGCTCTCACCGCCCTGGCCCCTCAAGACGCCAGCTGCCCGCTGCATGCATAGCAAGTAGTCTCCGCTTATGTGGAGGAGAGAGAGGCATTGACAAAGTCAAGGAGTAACAGTGGAGACAATAGCTTTCATCAAAAATAAACAATGAATACTCTTTGCTCGTCCTCTATATCGGAAAGAATACTTTCATTCGCCAACATGTGGGACGTCGACCATCCTGGTCCACCTGCCATGCACAAAATTATCCTGGTCTACCCCGATCGTATCGCAGGCCCAACCTTTCCCACCGTAAGTTGTTCAGACGAAGGAACCATCATGACTTCATTGAATTCCGCTTCTTCAAGAAAACTTACTGTACCCGCAATACTGCTACCACACGGGAAGACTGGACAGCACTGTACCACGTCATATCATTGAAACCCACTAGGCCAAACTAGCCCGCCTAGGTCATCTATTTTGGAATGGAGGGAGTACGTCTCTACACTGCTATGATTTTCTGTTGCACGTTCTCTGTACTTTTGCTACGATTTTCCTACCATATGAACCAAATGAGGCCTGAATGTATGTCGACTATTGTCTGATCGATCTCTGAGCCTATAATTTTAGGAGCTAGGGCTATTGGTAGATCGACGAGGGATAAGTATAAGGGTACCACGAGCTCATCAGCCCCAACGTTTCTCTTTGGTGAGTGTTTTGCAAATACTATAGCTCGCACAATAGCTAACCTACTAACACCAAGAATCATCAAACAAGCACTGCTGATATGATAAACAGTTCAAACTTACATCTAAGCATGCCATATATTACATCAAAAGCTGGTGAGGATACATATGTTTCCATAACTCGGAGAGGGTTCGCATGATTCATCGCATGATTCACTATCAAACAAAAGTAGCAAGATCCTCCCACACAAGACAGTGCACTAGCCCTAAGATGGTTTGATAACACGCATCGTTCTGGTAATTAAACACAGGGCAAGGCAAACTACCCTGAAGGATTAGCGTGACCAACTATTTCTTGTCATCGATCTCTCGGGCAATGACCACAGCACGGACAGCGGCATGGGAATCGATTTTTGGGGCGATGTCCATAGGACTGACCGCGACATCGGAATCGATCTCTGGGGTGATGTCCACAGGATGGGCAGCGGCATCGGAATCGATCTCCGGGGCGATGCCAACAGGACGGGCCACGACATCGGAATCATCAAGGACAACCACCGGCACCTGCACAACACTAACATATTAGCAAGCACATTGCAAATAATCAAAAAGCAAGCACATTGCAAATAATCAAAAACCACAACTATGGTAATAAGCCATTATTTTTTACCTTGTGCAGCTCATCGGGGGATCTCATCCCTCCGGGGGCCATCTCCTCGTCCTCGATGGGGGCCATCACCTTGCCAGGGGAATACTGCTTCTCAACGGCGACTATCTCCTCAAACTCGGTATTGAGCCTCACATAGGTGGCAATCAGAGCGCCTGGGGTAGGCACAGTGGGGCCCTTGTTGTTCTTCCAACTTTCTTCGAGGAGTTTGTCCGCCAACGTCCTCAACTCTTTGGCCGGTGCTTGTTTCTTGGAGTTCTTCGTCTCCATGGGTTGGCCTGCCAACATGGTCAACTCGTTGGTCGGTGCTCGCTTCCTGGAGATCGCTGTCTCCAGTGGGTTGTCCGCCGGCAACTCTTTGCCTAGTGCTCCAGGATCCATCCATGAACTAACAAACAAAAAGCAATCGAAAGGAAACCACAATCGCAATGAAAACGGGAAAAGAATAGGATGTGAGAATCGGTCGGTGCTTCGCAAAAAGAAGATTATTGGAATGAAAATATAGCAGCATAACTGATTCGCCCACCTTTCCTTCGTCGGTAGAGAAGAAAAATGGCACAAGTGTGTAGCCTGGAGTGAGGTTTTCTTCAAGAAAGGGAAGAAAGGGCTTGAACGAGCGTTCCAATGAAATGATGGTTGCTTCGTCCAGTCCAACTTGGAGGCCACCTTACCACTACTAGTAAAGGTGTGGGTTTTGTGATATGACAAGTCACGACGGCCACACCGGGGTGACAGGTGAGTCTCGACTGTAGCACCTTGCTATGATTTGGTGGATGGCACGCGGGCCCGGATGCTTTGAAATGTCCCGCATGTAGATAGAGCGGCTAGTCATATAGGACTGCTCAATATTGTGCACCACGACCAAAGCGGAGAGGAAAACAAGAGAACTACGTAATTAATGCATGAGTTTAATTAGGGTAGTTTTGTAAAGTACGAGATACATTCCTCCAATCGCAAAATGCCTTGGTTCATGAGATTTGAGAATAAACCGGAGGGGAGGGGGTACTGCACACGGTGTAGTCTAGTCACTTGTTTTTTTTGAGCCGAAGTCTAGTCACTTGTTGAAATCTCTAGAAAGGCAAATACTCCTTTCCGGTTTACAGGTCTATACTACTCCCTCTGTCTAGGTGTGTAAGTCATCTTACGAAAACCAAATAGTCCCAAAACACATAGGCGCGGTGCATTAACTTCTACCTTGTTTCTTGTTTCTTGACATACGTATCAACCAATAAGAGATGAGAGGTGTGCATGCTTTTAATGACTTGCAATGGCTAGTTCATTGCATGGAATGCTAATCATTAGCAAATAAACATTGGTGAGCCTAGGAGGAAACAGTGCTAAGCGCGTGGACCTATGCAGAATGAGTATCAACCAATGGATAATGGAGTTTAATTGTTAAACAATAGCAATTTTGTCTGATGCAAGAGCCTGGCTAGTACTCCAAGGAACCGCACCACGCAAGCATTCACAACTTCCATGTTTGGTTTGCACTTGGCTCTTCGCCTCTTTGAGAAGACGAACAATGATGTTACTCCTACTTCTACAGTATCGAATCCACTGCTGCATGTCCGTGCACCTCGTGCGGGAGGGATAGCGTGTAGTGAAAGCTTAAGAGGTGGTTCCAAGAGGTGGTTCGCCCACCTGTCATGCAGCCAAAGGCAGGTGCAGTTAAGGCACCGGAGCTCAGTCCGCGAGGGAGAGGGCGTCGTAGTAATCAAATTTCAAAGCACTGCATTCGATAAAACTCCTTTTACACATTTCAAATGGGCTACTTCGTATGTAGGAGTAGACATATTCTGTTTTGTATGTACTCCCTCCGTTCCAAAATATAAGTCTTTTTAGAGATTTCACTATGAACTACTCCTACATACGAAACAAAATGAGTGAATCTACACTCTAAAATATCTCTGTATACATCCGTATGTAGTTTGTAGTGGAATCCCTAAAAGACTTACATTTAGGAACGGAGGGAGTAGTCACTTGTTGCAATCTCTAAAAAGACTTATATTTGGAAACGGAGGGAGTACAACGCATGCATGCATGCCGTGACTTTCCTTTTGATACTTGCATGTGTTAATTTGATGCACCTTGCCAAATTTGGACTATAAATTTAACTAACCAAATTTTCATGCATGTCACAAAAAATCACGGGGCTGTCTGGATTGTGACTATGTTTGTCTTATGTTGCCACATTATTTTTCCCACATTTGCCACACTTGCCTAACCTGAGTTGCTCAAATTGTTAGACACACTTTGGCTTGCCTAAGGGAATCTTGCCAAATTTTTTGTGTCTATGACATGTGGGGTTCACTGCTAATAAAAAAAATATTGTCTTAGGTGTGGCTAATAAAAAAGACTTATATTTAGGAACGGAGGGAGTAGAAAATATAAATAATAATGCTTGTTGGGGCAACCCACGTTTCCGCTAATTTTAGCCGTGGGCTTGTTCACAATTTTTACGAGGGGGTGGTTGTTCATTTAATGGAGGGACTTGTAGTACTACCAGACTTGAACGATACAGAGTGCGACCTGGCACACCGTAACACCACTTGAAACAAGCGGGTAGCTATCTCAAAAAACAATCAACAACTAAAAACCGCGACCTGGCATGTAGTATAGTACACAATTTTAAATGATTGTTTTGATGGAGTGAAAAAGGAAAACTACCCCACTACTTACATATAGGCCCGAGCCTCCGTGCTTGCTTGGTAGGGCTGCTCTATTCACACACTCTCATCCTCTCCAGATCTAAATAAGATAGGGGTAGTAACCCTGTCTTTCTCCCTTCAAAAAACACTGTCTTTCTATCCTCACCGCTGGTTACAGATCTGGACGTACCCCCTCTGCCGGTGAAGGGGAGCAGGGGCAGCGTTTAGGCCGTCGTCGACAGCGAGGGAGGAGACCCACTACCGGCCGCACCGTTATCTCTGGCCGAGCGCCGGTACGGGAGGTCCTCCGATCCCTTCGTCGTTGCCTGTGGGCGGATCCGGCCTCCCGCCGCCCACCTATCCACATCCCGATGACCTTCAGGTATATCTTCGTTCGAAACCGCCTTAGCTCTACTTCCCCAGCTCGCTACGTCGCTGCATGTGCATCATTTTCTACCTCTCAGCCCCTCTCGATCGGATGGTCCAACGTCACCTATTTTTTTTCTTCTATTGTTAGAGGTAAAGCTACTTCATGGAGTCGAATCTTGTACTCTCTCCGTCCGAAAATACTTTTCATTGAAATAAAGTGGGGGTGGGGGGATTTAGTATGTACATCGGACTTGGTACAAACAGGAAGGAAAGGGGATGAAAGTAGTACAGACTGGTCATCCAACCGGTCTCTTGGTAGAAAAGGGAAATATAGGGGTAACGCTGTACACAGTGGTATGACCAGGACAAGATTTGCTATCCACACATAGGAGTAGGTGGCTAGAGTGAACAAAAATGGGACCAACCCAGATAGTATGTTTCTTGGATGTTTGTTTCTCGGGGCAACAAACTATGAATCACCACTTTATGCCCCTGTTTACGTACATGGTGCTGTACTGCTGGTGCACCCACTGTCCCATGCCCTTATACCAAATATTTAGGCTCCTGTCGGAATAAAGGGGCGGAAAACATAAGTCTTGATGAAAATAGAGGAATAGGAAATGAATGTAGGTATAAAACTATGGAATAGCGAACCGGAGGAAACTCTCAAGAGAATGTGTTCGGATGGACTACGAAATGTATAGATTTGTTTTTTTAGAGTAGCATGCTTGGCAGTAGATGCTATTTGTTTATTCAGCTGCACGGTGACTACTCTTGTCCTCACCTCACGTACCACACATAGGTTGACTTTTTTATTCCGGCAAACACAGCACAGCAACCTGTCTAACGCATGGCAGCGAGTGCCTGCCTCGGGCTTCCGCCCAAAAAATGAGCAGCGCATGGATGTTTCTAATCCGATGGAATCAGTACTACCAGACCAGCTTTCCTATGACACACTATTCACCTTTCCCGTGTTCCGAACGGTTGGAAGGGAAAGAATACGGTAGGAATTGTGTTCCTACGAAAATCCTGCACCAAACCTGTGAACCGAACGTAGCCTTAGCTGTTCTTAATATAATGTCCCTGGTAAAAATGAAGCCATGCCACTGTTTTTGCCTGTAATTGTTTGAGACTCTGACAAGTTTAGCCAAATGTTTTTTCCTGTAATTGTTTGAGACTACGACTGTTTCCTCTGTGCCTTTTTGTGCAAACAGGGATATCCAATTCACCTGGTTGCTGTTGTGACCTTTTGGTGCACTGCACAAAACTCTTCTTAAAAGAAGTGACTTTTGTGTTGTTTAACTGGAATGTCAGATGGAACAGTTGGTTCATTTTGGTGGAACTGCACAAAGGGAGATCTGTGTTCCAATCCTCATCATCCATATTGGTGCCATAACCTTCCTTTAGGTAAGAATGATATTTAATGCATGTGTTCATCTCTATTTTTCCGACTGCCATGAGAAAATAATGTTGTTTTTTACTAGTACACTTGTACTCCCTCACTGACAAAACCAATTCTGAATTAGAAGGCCAATCATGTACTTGGTTTCACCAACTGGTGAGGAGAAAGAGAAATATAGCATGAAGAGGAAGAAGAAGAAGAATAAACAGTGCCAAGGTGATCTTGCTAAAGCCAGAGACCTCAGTCGAGGCTATTCAAGGGCTCCGGCAACGACTACCTTACATGTGAGGCGATCCTCCAGGGAGCCCTTCCACTTCTGCTGTCTCACTTAATTAGTTAGGAGCACTTAAGTACCACTAATTTATTACTGCCTAATTTTCCTGTTGGAGTTAAACAAATCTTTAGTAGGACCCTATGCTGAATCATGTACGTGTGAATGTTTGTCTATGGAGGTGAATCATGTGGTGGAGCAGGGAGGGAATATTATTAGTGTCATGACATAATAGTGCTATTTTTTGCATGTCAATTTATTGCCATTGGTTCAATGAGGCAATGTTTTGCGTATTGTCCATCATGAATTTGATGCTACTGTTTGAGTAATATACTAATGTCTTCCTATCCTTTCTCACTAAGCTAATAAAGGTTTCACCTTGTTTCTACTTGTGCAAACAGGGATCATGTTGTGCCAATCATACATTTTAGTGGAACTACACAAGACAATACAATGAAGTGTATCCCAGCCAGTGCTTTAACTCTGCTGGAAGTTCCTGATAATCTTTCGATATAATCTCAGCACTGGTAAACAAGAGTAATTTCAACCATACATTTGAAGTGCACAAAATATATACTATTGTGTGATTCCAGTGAGTGCTTTATCATCTCTTATGGGACTACATGAATAAGCTTTTTTTCTCAGGTTGGTACGGGCCTAAGGCCTTCATCCATATTAGTTTGCTGTCATCTCTATTTCTATCGTGCTATTGTCATGAGAAACTCCTTTATCTTTGCACTTTTAAGTTTTGCAACCTATGATAAATGGCAATGCTTCGAGTGTTGAGTTGACCTAATTGGCACTGATTAAATAAACTAATACCTCTCTTTAAGCAAGACTACTATGTTGCTAACTTTACCCATTAAGATAATGAGGGTGCTTCTATTTGTTAGTGTATGTTTCATCAACTAGTCCCACTGTTATAGTAATCTCACTCTCTCAATATATGTGCCAACAGGGATGCTTGATTTTGGTGGAACTGCACAAAAACTTTGGGTGCTTCATTGCCTCGACAGCTTCCGTCCTTTCCTGTCAGTCGCTAATCTCCGCTTGCTTTCTTCCTTTGCTGTCAGTCGCTTGGCTTATCTCGGCTTCCAGTCAAAGGAAATAGTAATTGATATGCTACCTCACACAGGTTGGTACTGGTCTTTATCCTGATTATTGTGCCTGTCATATGTATTGGTAATTTGGTATTGTGCTACTGTTTGCCGATTTCATAAAGGAGTAATTTGGAGCCTGAACTCGCAGGCAAATCATTACATCGGGTGATTTCAGTAGAACTGCACAAAATGATCAGATGGACAGGTACTTATGTTGCTGCTATGTACTCCAAAGTTCACTCAGACAAGCATCGATGTTGACAAGAAGTGCCTATATTAATTCTAGTATCAACCGGCGTCAACCAATTGTCAAACTCCAAGTATTAGGAGAGTGAACGCCAAAAATATTGCTTGGTGCATAGCCCAGAAAAACGCAGTCCAGTCTTTGGTCCCAACTTGTGCCTTTTGGTTATCGGCACATATGGTAGCGAACTATATGGCATGGAGTCTAAAGATTCCAGACAAGTTGGTTGACGCGTATATTCATCTGGGACTTAATCAGTCTGCACGCCAAGGATGCTCCATTTCAGTTGAACTGCACAAAAAATTTGGGTGGTTCATTTTCTCAACCTCCTCCTTTCTCGTCTGCAATGTAGAATTTTGGCGAGATACAGGACCAAGATGAGCCAGTAAACTAGTTGGATGAAAGTAGTGGCCAAGTTGCTCAAACCTCCATCGGCACGAGGCCACTATTTGAGGATAAACCTACAAGCAAAGTTCAGATTGTCTGTGCTGCCTCTTATGTACTCGAAAGTTTACTCGTTCCAGAACTAATTTTTGCAAGAAGTACCTCTGATTGAACACCATTTACCAGTCTGTACCCTAGGTAATTAAAGTTCGTCCATGGATCATATTGGCTGTGATCTCAATCATTTGGATGCATAAACATACTGAACATGTGTATATCTGAATCTTTTTGTGAATTATGGATGAATATTGTCGTGTGATCTATCAATCATTTGGATGCATAGATATGCTGAGCTTGTGTATATATGAATCTTTTGAGTTGTTGATAGTGAATGTTATGAATATGAACGTGTCTTGTGAACCTGAGTTTGATATGAATTGCAACAGAACCAGTTATAACCCTTCTCCTCCCCTCAATCTGCGACTCCACTGCCGCGTTTTCCCATCTCCGAGTCGTTCCCGTCCGGGGCCTCGCCGTCGCCCACCACCTCGCTGTGTTCAGTGCGGCGTGGTCAACAAACAAGAGTCATCGAAAGAGGACTGTACGTGGAGAGCCTGACGGCTGGGACCCACGAGGTCCATGGTCGTACGCAAGGAAAGTTCCTCCTTATTAAGCTGAAAAAAATGTTTCCTCCACCTGACAGCTGGGACCCACCGGCTGTATCTTCACACGGAAGGAAGTGCCTCCTTGTTTTGCGAAAAAAATTATTCATCCCGTTGACAGCTGGGACCCGTCAGATTTGGTGGCTGACTTGTGGGCCTGCTAAGCGGACGTGTACGCACGGCTTTGTCAACTTAATCAACAAATGATTCTTGCAGCTGGACCGTTGGATGTTAATTCAACATGTATTAAGGTCAGCAAACTTACCGGCACATCTATGTGCAAAACGTGCATGCACATTGAATGTGACTGAATGTTGGCTAGAGGAGACCCCTTGTTTTTTGGTAACCAGCCTTCTAGCTGATTGCCCGGGGAACACTTTTGTTTAATAAAGCTCTCTGATTTGCCCGGAAAAAAAGCAAGTGCCTCTTTATTACGCGGAAAATAATGATTCCTCCAACTGACAGAAGGGACCCACTGGACGGGCCACCGTATTTTGCGGAAAAAAAATGTTTGCCCCCTGACTGCTGGGACCCACCTAACGGGCCACCGTATTTCGTGAAAAAACGTCCCCCGCACTGTCAGCTCGGACCCACCGGATGTGCCTCCTCATTACGCACAAAAAAAGGAATACTCCCCCTGCTAGCTGGGACCAACCTTGGTGGGAGGCTGACTTGTGGGCCTACTAAGTTGGCGGGGACGAAGGGCTTTGTCAACTTAGTCAATATGAACGATTCTAGCTCTAGTGACCGTACGATGTCCATCCAACGGCCGTAGTGCTTCTTCAACCTCTGGTCTTCTTGCACCAGCCGCCCAAAGCAGCGCCAGTTGTGCCTCATGCTCCTGCCTCCCGTGGCTGGCTGTGCTGCCGTGGAGGCCTCACCGCCCCCTACTATTCCCAGCGCTGTCCAGGCCCTGCGGCGACGACAGCCTCACACCGCAGCGAACCAGTGAACCCTCATACTCCTCTCCGCGCGGGCTTCCACTGCCGCGTCGTCCCCTTCGTAGGCCTCGTCGTCGTCCACTGCCGTGGTGCTCTCCGCGCGGCGTGGTCAACATGGTCAAGGAACGACTTCCATCGGAAGAGTACTGTACGTGGAGAGGCTGACAGCTGGGTTCACGGCCATAGCCCAGTTTTTTGTGATTTGCCAAGTAAGTCACTTTGTCAGGCCTATTGGGCTGCAAATCTTTCAAGACGAGGAGAGCTTTCATTCGGCTGGCCTTGAAAATGACCCATCAGTAATGAGAAATGGGCTGTACATTTTTAAAACACATCAAAGCGGCAATTAGTTTCAAATATCTTTTTTTTTCATTTCGAGATTTTAAATTACATTAATTTTTATGCGTGGAGAATTTGTTGGATTTTATATTGATATACATTTAGTTTTAAAATCAGTTTGAATGTGAGTCGAAATTTCGGGATTAAAAAAAGTTCGGACCGCACCGAAATATGCAAAATTTCGTATAATTTTTTAACTGTGGCCACAATATGGGCTTTAATGCTAACAAAAAGAATATGGGCTCCAAGAAAACCTTAAGAATTAGCAAATGGGCTGTAAATTATTAGAAATAATGGCAGATGGGATGTATGCTGTTTTCCACAGATTTGAGGCTTTCCTAAAAAAAGGTTGACACACAAGCAGTGACGGTTGGATGTCCATCCAACGGTCGTCGTGCTTCTTCAATCTCTGCTTTTCCTGCTCCAGCCGCTCAAACAAGCGCCAGCGGGACTGCCTGCTCCCTCCTCCCTGCGGCCGGCTGTGCTGCCGCGCAGGCCTTACCGCCCCACCGTACTCCCATCACTGGCCTAGCCATCCCTCTACTCACCCACACATGCTGTTATTCTCCAGCGACGGCAGACGAACCAGTAAACCCTCGTTCAGTCGTACTCCCCTCCGCGTGGGAAACAACTGCTGAGTCTTCCCTGCCTCCGTGTCGTTCCCTTCCTAGGCCTCACCATCGTCCACCGCCCTGGTGCTCTCAACGCGGCCTGGTCAATGTGGGCAACGACCGACATGCTTCTGAAGTGGACTGTACGTGGAGAGGCCGACAGCGGGGTCCATGGCCGAACGCAAGGAAATGCCTCCTTATTACGCGCAAAATAATGATTCGTCCACCTGACATCAGGGACCCACCGAAAGGGCCTCAATATTTCGCAAAAAAACGTTACCGCCGCTGACATCTCGGACCCACCAGCTATATCTTCGCACACAAGGAAGTGCCTCCTTATTACTCACAAAAAAATGAATACTCCCCCTGTTAGCTGCGACCCAGTATAGTGGCAGGCTGACTTGTGGGCCTACTAAGTTGACGGGGACGGATGGCTTTGTCAACTTAGTCAATATGCACGATTCTAGCTCCAGTGACCGTACGATGTCCATCCAACGGCCATAGTGCTTCTTCAACCTCTGGTCTTCTTGCTCCAGCTGCCCAAACTAGTGCCGTTCGTGCCTCTTGCTCCTGCCACCCGTGGCCGGCTGCGATGCGGCGGAGGCCTCACCGCCCCTACTACTCCCACCGTTGGCCAGGCCATCCCTCTACTCACCCACACCCCCTGTTATTCTGCGACGACGGCAGCCTCACACCGCAGCGAACCAGTGAACCCTCATACTCCTCTACGCGTGGGCATCCACTGCCGCGTCTTCCCCGGCTCCACGTCGTCCCCTTCTTAGGCCTCGCCGTCGTCCACCGCCCTGGTGCTCTCGGTGCAGCGTGGTCAACATGGTCAAGGAATGGCTTCCATCGGACGTGGACTGTACGTGGAGAGGCTGACAGCTGGGTCCACAACCGTAGTAAGGAGGTGCATCCTTATTACGCGAAAAATAATTATTCCTCCACCTAACAGCGGGGACCCACCGGCGGGCCACCATATTTCACGAAAAAAACGTTTCCCCCCTGACTGCTAGGACCCACCAGCTACACCTTCGCACGCAAGGAAGTGCTTCCGGGCAAAAAAAAAACGATTTGCCCCCCTGACCGCTGGGACCCACCAGCTACATCTTCGCACGCAAGGAAGTGCATCCGGGCAAAAAAAAACGATTCGCCCCCCTGACTGCTGGGACCCACCAGCTACATCTTCGCACGCAAGGAAGTTCCTGACAGTCGGGACCCACCTGGTCGAAGCGTACGTAGCGTTGTCATTCTGGTCGCGAACTTGTATGTACATATTGGTTGATGTAGAGGCGCGCACGTGTCGTAGATGTAGAGGCGCGCACGTGTCGTAGTAGAGGCGCGCACGTAGCATGTACACGTACGTACAACGGCGAGGGTGCAAGAAAGAATATACGGCCACATACAAACATACGGGCAGGGTCTCTAACGCCTATCGTGCATACGTACATGGCTGGGTCAGAATGGAGAAACAACGTCGTCGTCGTGTTCATGGGGAGCCAACCGGCTGGGTCAGAATGGAATGTGTGGTCGTGTTCATCGGGAGGGCTTGGACGGAACATGCGATGGAAACGAGGCCTGGCATACTGCACAGCGGAGGAAACGGCCTTGTGTTTGACCAGCCAAGTTCGAAACGGTGTCCTGTTGATCGAGAGGGGCCTGGCGTACCGCAAAACGGAGGAAACGGACCTCCTACGGTCGAAATGGGGGTCCTGTTGATCGGGAGGGGTGTGGCATACCGCAAAACGGAGGAAACGGACCTCCTATGGTCGAAACGGGGGTCTTGTTCATCGGGAGGGGTGTGGCGTACCGCAAAACGGACGAAACAGACTTGTGTTGTGTCGGATTTCGTGTTCCGGCAGACCCTTGAGGTTCGAACACTGGGGTGCGCGCGGAGATTTCGCCCTCTACCTACCTGTTCCTCGCCGTCTCGCTAAGATCTAAACTACGGAAGGAACAACACAAGAGACACAGAGTTTATACTGGTTCAGGCCACCATTGTGGTGTAATACCGTACTCCAGTGTGTGGTGTGGTGGATTGCCTCTTGGGCTGATGATGAACAATACAAGGAAGAACAGCCTCATGAGGGTCTGTTCTTGGCTGGTGCGATGAACTGCTAGGAGGAGTTCAGTCGCTCTCTCTACTGGTTTCTTGGTGAGGATCCAGATGCCTCTACCCTGGGGGTGGCTAGTCCTATTTATAGGCAAAGGCCCTGGGCCTCTTCCCAAATATTGAGCGGGAAGGGCGCCAAGAATTGGCCATTTTGAAGGGGAACATCGGGTACACTTATCCTGACTAAAGTCGGTCCTCGCCTGTTAAAGGCTCTGGTAGTGACGCCTGCTTGGGCTCCACAACGACTTCCTTCCTGCCGTTGGGCTGGTCTTGGTCTTGTTGCACCGAAATGGATGCCTTTGCTTGATGCTCCCGCCTGCGCTTGCTCCCTTTGCACCAAAGAGGAAAGGAGGACACTGCATGGGATGACGCCCGACTGGCGCCCTTGGTCCTCATGGCTTGCGTCATGGGCACCTCGCGAGGTACCCCGCCTTGAACTCTCCGCCTCCTCGTGAGCCAGCCTGATGAGGTCGTGCCTGAGGAAGCTCCTTGTCGTCCGCCCCACGAGGCTTGGGCCCTCGCGAGGGTCTTGAGCTCGCGTTGATGAAGATGGGCCGTGCTGGGTCCCCCTTTGAGCCACGCCGCAGGCCGCAGGCAGGCAAGTCTGGGGACCCCCGTTCCCAGAATGCCGACAGTAGTCCCCGGTAGGGCTGGAATTCGAGCCGAGTCGAGCCAGCTCGGCTCGACTCGCTAGATCTTGTTTCGTTAATGAGCTAGCTCGACTCGACTCGTTACTATAACGAGCTCAAAGCCAAGATTGGCTCGACTCGTATAACTCACGAGCTAGCTCCTTTAGCTTGTTAAGCTCATTTAAGATATAAGCATAAAGCCCTCAAATATGATAGAAATGATTATGTATATATTAAACATATATATCACTACACAATTGTAATTTTCTTGTAACGCGTGAGTCTCCTAGGAGGCTAGGCCTTCAACTGCTCGGCCTTGGGTTGTGCACCTGGGACGTAGGTTGTTTAGTGGTTGATCTTTCTTTGTATTGGGAGTGGCTGATCTATTGTATCGAGCCTAACGAGTTATGCGAGTAATTGTGAGATTGGCTCATTTAACTTGGTCTATAAACAATCTTAAACTAAAGCTCGGCTCGACTCGTTATTCTTCGAGTTCGAGTCGATTCGAGCTGAGTCTCGAGCTACTTGTTTAGCTTGCGAGCTTCGAGCTTTTTTTCCAGCCCTAGCCCCCGGGCCCAAGGCGTGCCCGGGCTTGGCCGAGCAGAGAGGCGAAAGGGCAAGTGCGAAGCGCCGCGGGCCCTAACAGCCTGCGGCCTTGGGCGCCGCGTGGCGGTTGATTGGACTTGGGCGGTACTGTTCCCCCACGCCTCCTTATTTTGTGCCAGGCTAGGCGGACTCGTAGTCGCACACAGCCGCTCCCCTTTTTGTTGCCCGAGCGTCCTCCGCCCTTCCTCCTCTCGAACTCCAGCTTCCACTCCCAATCCAATCTCGAACCTTCCCCCCCTTCCGTCGCCATGGCCCCGACGAAGAAGGGAAGAGGGAAGAAACCCATGCCTCTGCCTCGCTCGCCGTCGCGGGCGGCCCCCGCCGTCGATCGGTCGATCATAACGAATCAAGAGGGCTTGGGAAAGGTCAGCTCGGCTCTGGCCACCATCTTCAACGAATGTGGGAGGACGACGGCCTGGCCCGCGTCTCGCTTCTCCATCGCCAGGATAGTCACTGAGGTCCAGTATTTTGCCGGCGCCCTGTGGGCGGGACTGGTTCCCCCCTTTTCCGATTTCTTCAACGCTGTGCTCTCCCACTATCAGATCCATATGATGCATCTGGGTCCTGAATCCATCACCCTTCTCGCGGTCTTCGCCTTCGTTTGCGAGGCAATTTACGGGCATCCTTCCTTCGGTTGCCTTGCTGCGCCACTTCTTCTCTCTGCGCCTTGTCGACCCCACCCAATGCTTGGGGTGCATGAGCTTCATTGCTGCACCTAAGACATCAGCCTCAGGGATCTACTTCAGTCTTCCTCCGCCCGCACCCGGATTTCGTGAGCGGTGGCTGTATGTGGACGTAGGGGTGCCCAGCCCCCTACTGTCGGAGCCATCTTCGCCTGCTGTCCCCAACTCAGGCTGGGGCCAGGAGACGCTCACGAGTTCCCGGCTCATCTTCGTCTGGCGTCGCTCCGCGTTCTTGAGGATGCTCGGTGTGACGGCGCCCAAGGTGGTGAAGGAGTTCCTGCTACGCCGTGTTGCCCCTCTCCAACGCCATTCTCACCGGATGTGGGCCTTCAGCGGGCGTGAGGATCATATGAGGCTCCAGGAAGAGGACCTGACGCCTGAAGCACCGAGGAAGGTGCTCTTGGTCTTGACTGGGGACCCCACCCCCGGCAGCATCCGACACGGGGGGGCCTTGCTGTACCTCTACCCGAACAGAAGCGACCTTGTGAATCAGATGCCCATCTTCGACGAGTGGGGGCTGCGCCCCGCTGGCCTCCAGGGGCCTCGCGAGAACCCAGTGGTGGTGGCCGCCCTTGTAGTCAGCCAAGGCGACTCTTCCTCCAGTGGCGGAGCAGTGAGGCATGAGCCTCCGGAGGCCGAGGTGGCCCCTGCTGAGGTGACAGCGCTGGGCGGCGCTCATGAGGGAGCAGCCCCTGAGGCCCGTGCTGTTGTGGCTGAGGGCTATGAGCAGCTGCCCGCAGTGCCTGCGGCTGAGGCCCCTGAGGCCCCAGCTACTCTTCATGCCGAGGCGTCCGGCAGCACGCACCAGGAAGACGCCCCTGACGCGGGTCGCCTGGACGCTTCTTTCTCATCGCAGGCTGACCCCTGCACTCGACTCTTGGGTCGCGTCCGCGTGGACTTCGAGGCCCTCCAGAAGAGAAGGGAGGCCCTGGGTGATGATTACCCTTGCCGCCTGCTGAAGTGTAGGAAGTACTTCGCAAACGATGAGTAAGCCTTCTCCCTTCCCAGCTCCTGATCCTTCAGTTGCTTTTCCTGATCCTTGCTCCGCAGGGCCCTTCCCGTCGAGTTCACGGAGATGACTGAGGAGCCATCCCCCTTGTCTCCGCCCTCTCCACCGTCTTCGAGCACTCCGAGCAGCAGAGCCCTTATGGTGAGGCCAGTTGGAGAGATGAACCGTCCTGAGGCGCATTGCGACCCCGCGCGCCTCGCGACCTTCTTTTGCGAGCCTTCTCGTGGCATAGCCAACCTGCCGTGGACTTCTCGTCTGGTCGTGGACCGTGATTGGCTGGGGTACTCCCTGCGCTCTTCATTTGGGGATGGACTAGCTCCAAGCAGGGCTTCTGGCGAGGCATGCCCGGTCGCCTCGAGGGCACCAGCCCCCAGCCCCCTGCCCGGAGGGGGAGTATTGATTCATGCCCCCCGGCGCTTGCTTGGGGCGGATGATGGTGTGGAGGACATACTCGAGCGCGTCCGGGAGCGTCGTGCTCTTCGCCAAGGGTTTCTTCAGAGGGCGGCTGATGCGGTGAGCCTGCTTGGTGAAGAGCTCGCTGATGAGGACGCGCGCCTTGAGGCCGAGGGCATGCGCCTGGTTGCAGAGAGGCGCGAGCTGGAGGCGGCTGTCGCCCTCACGCGCTATCAGCGTGATCTTGGCAATGAGGAGGCCAAGGCGTCACTGGCGGCCTCCCGGGAGGTCCGTTCCCGGGCCATCGAGGAGGCTCGGGAAGCTGACCGGCGGCAAGAGGCGACGGAGGAGCGGGCACGGGAACTCCTGGCCCGGTGCCGCTCACTGGAGGAGCAGGTGGAGCTGCGCGAGGCAGCCCTCGCGTCGATGAAGGTGGCTTCAGGCGACCCAATGGAGCTCCAGAAGCGTGAGGAAGCACTGACGCTGGAAGCCGCTAAACGCGCACGCGAGTATGAATGCCTGGAGACGAGGGAGCGCTTGGTGACACATGCTGAGGATGATGCCACTACGCGGGAAGCCCGCGTCCTGGAGGAGATCGGACGTCGGGTGGCGACGACGCGCTTGAACCTTGAGCGCGAGTTCGAGGAGAGGCTGGGGCTGATCCGGACTGAGGCCGAAGGTAGGACCGCTGTCCTGAGGGTCAAGCTGGAGGAAGCAACGCGGCGGGTCGATGCTTTGCAGGCCGCACTTGAGGTGGCGCAGGGGGAGTCAACTACCTCCCATGCCGAGGTGCTTCTCCTTCGCCAATGGGTGGACGAGGCTGAGGCCGTCGTGCACCAGTACGCGGACGAGATACGCCAGCGGAGGCTCCTGTAGCATGAGCACGGCCCCATGCTCACCACGCTTCAGGAGAGAGCCAACACAGCCTTGGGTAACATCTGCGAGGCGGCTGTTGGCGAGCCGCACATAGTTAACTACGCCGACAACCTTCAGTTCTTCACCGATGTGGTGACGCAGCTGGAGGCGCGGTCGGTCAGAGCCGACAGGTTGGTGGAGGAGAGGAGCCGCGCCCTGCTCGGGCGCGCCTTTTCCCGCATCTTCAACCATCTCCGAAACATGGATCCCCACTTCGACTTCGACGCCGCCATCGCCCCAGTCCCCCAGGCCATCCGGGACGACCTGGCGCACTGGGTGGAAGACAACATGGACGCTCTCGTCAGGGCCTTCGCTTCAGATAACAACGACGCGATCGTGGCCGCCGATGAGGGCGGCGTGGTGAACGGTCCTGACGCCACTGATGACAACGCAGAGGGCGATGGAGAGGCCAGTGATGCCAGCAACAGTTCGGGTGGTGCTCCTGAGGATGCATTGGGGGATTTATCCGACTGACCGCGTATCGTTCCTGTTTTCTTACCCTGCATGAACAGAACTCAGGTTTTGACCTGATGGTTGTAAGAGCATTTTGGGAGGGGGTGCCCCTCATGTAAAACTTATGTTCAGCGTACTAGTGGATGCTACATCACCCGTATGCCCGCGCCAAGTGGTTGGCTAGGCGACGAGCCAGCTAGCTAGTTTACCTTTATCCCGTGCGGGCCCTGAGATAGCTTGTGGGAGGCTGTGGTGTCTCGAGTGTCTCCTGATTGAATCCGTAGGATCTGCAGTGAAAAACCTCCTGAGAGGATATGACGGCGGCAGTCTGGGCTGCGCGCAAGCTAGGCCAGTCCCGGCTCGAGAGGGGCTCATGAGGGGAGGCAGCTGAGGCGAAGTTGTAACCGAAACACGAGAGATTGCTCGAACGAGACTAAGCACCCCTTCCCCAAACACACACAAATCGCAAATTCGAGTCCAACTTAAATCCAGCGGGGGAAAGCGTCAACCAAGGGAAAAGCAATGAAAGCAGAAAAAAGGCCGCGTCCGGCACCTAGTCTAGTCTTGGACGTCTTCTCACTAGCGCGGAGCTAAGTGCTGCCACTAGGCATGGGAGGGAGCCCCAGGGCCTGAGGCCGGCACCCCTGAGACTCCGGGGCGTGTACAGCCCCACTCATTATTACGTGAGAGTGTCACGGGGTGGCGAGCTTCACAGGCACTGGGCCTTCTTCACAGGTACCGGCCTTGCTTCATATCGCCAGACGAGGGTCCCGCCTTGCGCCACACTCTAGTGCCATCAACGACGACCGGAAACCAGGACACCGCCGATGGGGTAGAGCGGTCGCCAGCGGTTCCCCCGACGACTACGGGTCCTTCACCAGGGGCAGGCCCTGAGGAACCTCCCCAGCGGAGGGCTTACCTCCTGAGAACGCCTTGCTCCGAATGCCGCGGCAGTGATGCTGGATCTCGGCCCTCTCCTGCAGCCCCCGACGCCCTCCTCCTAAGGGGTAGGAGACCGCGGGAGCGGGGCAGTTACTCGCTGTGGCAACCTGCACCTCCTGCGATCCATGATTAGTGTATGCTTGCTCCTGAGGAATTAGCGGTACCCGATAATCATCGCTTCCAGCGTGGCCAGTGGGGCCGTCCCGGGGCTCCTGGAAGAGCTCAGCTTCTGGCGCCTCGTCCCCCCAGCTTGGGCTGAGGAGCGAGCCTTGTTCGCCCTCATGTGGGTGCCCTTGGTCCATCATGTGGGGCACGTATTCTTCTGGGGCCGTCACTCCGAAGGCCGTGACATAACGCTCCGTGTGCCATGCAGCTCTACTTGATGCGCCCACCTGGAGGTGGTAGCGCGGCGGCCCACTTGGGCCGTGGGTCGCGACGAGTCCTTCTTCGCTGGCCGGGAGTGGAGTCAGCGCTGCCGCCGGCCCGGTGCTGATAGCTTCGCTGGTGTTGGAGTAGCCTTGGCGCCCGCGGGCGCCCTGGAGCCCCCTCGCAGGCCCCCCTGGACCTGAGATGGGAGCTGGGTGCAGAAGGGGTGAGGGCCCGAGGCAGCAAAGCCCAAGAGCTCTGCCACCCGCTCTAGCAGCACATCGCGGCCGCCTTCCATCAGCCTGCATTGCAGCAGCTCTCGGGCCACTGTGAGCGCGGCCATTGAGTTCGCCTGCTCCCGGCGGGTGTACGACGTCGTGGCCGCGGCGTGGTTGGAGGCCCTTCCTGTCGACCGCGCCTGCCGCAGTGTGAGAGCTGTCGGAGCCTGTCCGCATCACCCACGGCCCGCAGCGCCCTGTGGACCGCGAGTTTCCTGGGGCATGGGGTCGCCCGGGGCGAGCGGCTCTGCGCGGGCGGGCCAAGCCGCCCAGGGATCAGGGTTGCCCGCCTAGTCACCGGACAAGGTGATGACGATGCGACGGGACACGAGGTGGCAGAAGGCGGATCCCGGCACACCCCTACCTGGCGCGCCAAATGTCGGATTTCGGGTTCCGGCAGACCCTTGAGGTTCGAACACTGGGGTGCGAGCGGAGATTTCGCCCTCTACCTACCTGTTCCTCACCGTCTCGCTAAGATCTAAACTACGGAAGGAACAACACAAGAGACATACATAGTTTATACTGGTTCAGGCCACCATTGTGGTGTAATACCCGACTCCAGTGTGTGGTGTGGTGGATTGCCTCTTGGGCTGATGATGAACAATACAAGGAAGAACAGCCTCGCGAGGGTCTGTTCTTGGCTGGTGCGATGAACTGCTAGGAGGAGTTCAGTCGCTCTCTCTACTGGTTTCTTGGTGAGGATCTAGATGCCTCTATCCTGGGGGTGGCTAGTCCTATTTATAGGCAAAGGCCCTGGGCCTCTTCCCAAATATTGAGCTTGAAGGGCGCCAACAATTGGCCATTTTGAAGGGGAACATCGGGTACACTTATCCTGACTAAAGTCGGTCCTCGCCTGTCAAAGGCTCTGGTGGTGACGCCTGCTTGGGCTCCACAATGATTTCCTTCCTGCCGTTGGGCTGGTCTTGGTCTTGTTGCACCGAAATGGATGACTTTGCTTGATGCTCTCGCCTATGCTTCCTCCCTTTGCACCAAATAGGAAAGGAGGACACTGCACGGGCTGGCGCTCGACTGGCGCCCTTGGTCATCATGGCTTGCATCATGGGCACCTTGCGAGGTACCCTGCCTTGAACTCTCCGCCTCCTCATGAGCCAGCCTGATGAGGCCGTGCGTGAGGAAGCTCCTTGTCATCCGCCCCACGAGGCTTGGACCCTCGCGAGGGTCTTGAGCTCCTGTTGATGAAGATGGGCCGTGCTGGGCCCCCCTTTGAGCCACGCTGCAGGCCGCAGGCAGGCAAGTCTGGGGACCCCCGTTCCCAGAACGCAGACATGTTGGAGCACTACGGTCAAAACAGGGGGGGTGGCGTACCGCAAAACGGGACTCCACGGGATACTGTTCATCTCCACCGTAGGCCTCTCCAGCCTCCACGGGCTACCGTCGACCTCCTTCAGCCTCCACAGGCTCTTGTTCATCCAGCCTCCACCGTGCGCTACTCCACCGGCTACTGTTCAACCACCCCTCCACGGGCACCCCTCCACCGTCTACTGTTCATCCAGCCCTCCACACCATGGGGTCCTGTTCAACCACCCCTCCACGGCCACCCCCCCACCGTCTACTGTTCATCCAGCCCTCCACACCACGGGTTCCTGTTCATCCAGAGGCAACGCCACCGCTCACTGTTCATCCAAACCCCCCCGCAACACTCACTGTTCATCCAATCGATCCGCTTCAGTTAGCAGCAGTAGCGAAGGAATTGCTCCATCGGGTTCATTTAACAGCCATCGATCTATCCCTTGGGTTCAGTAACGCGTAGCCTGCAGTGCAATCGCTCGAGTTCAGTTAGAGCCCAACGCCTTGCTCGGCTTCAGTTAGAGCCAACGCCTCGCACACATGCGCGTACGTACGAGAGAAACGCGCATCACTCTCCCACCGTAACCGGCAACTCCCCGAAATTTTCCTCCCCCTCGCTTCTACCATGGTTTTTTCCGTCATGGACGGCCTAAAGAATGTCATGCAGCTGCGTCTCCGGCCTGCCCAGGACGAAAAGCCCATTTTCTGTCATGATTTTTTGTCATAGAAGTAGGAGCCTACCACATCTATGATGATACCGGGTTTTGTCACAATTATCGTCATAGAAGTGTCATATGTATGACAGAAATTTTTTTCGTTCGGCCCAAAATGTCACGGATGTGTCTTTTTTTTGTAGTGTACTAAGATACATAGACCTGTGGTAGGCATGCCTGTTATTTCAGTCAAAATAGGAGATCATTGTTATCATGGCTTATGTGATATGGGTGCTAGTGCTAGTGCAATAACCTATGACTTATATAAAGAAATTATGCATGACATTGCACCCGTTGAATTGGAAGGTATTGATGTTACTATCAAGCTTGCCAATAGAGATACTATTTCACCAGTTGGAATTGTTAGAGATGTTGAAGTCTTGTGTGGGAAGGTTAAATATCCCGCTGATTTTCTTGTTCTTAGTTCCCCACAAGATAACTTTTGTCCTATTATATTTGGTAGACCCTTCTTAAATACAGTTAATGCTAGGATTGATTGTGAAAAGGATATTGTCACAATTGGCTTAGAGGGTATGTCTCATGAGTTTAATTTTGCTAAGTTTCGTAGACAACCTCGTGATAGAGAATCACCTAGTAAGGATGAGATTATTGGTCTTGCTTCTATTGCCGTGCCTCCTACTGATCTGTTAGAACAATATTTGCTAGACCATGAAAATGATATGTTTATGCAGGAAAGGAGAGAAATAGATGAAGTGTTCCTTAAACAGGAACCTATGCTGAAACACAACCTTCCCGTTGAAATTCTTGGGGATCCCCCTCGACCCAAGGGTGATCCCGTGTTTGAACTCAAACCATTACCTGATAATCTTAAGTATGCTTATCTTGATGAAAAGAAAATATATCATGTTATTATTAGTGTTAACCTTTCAGAGCAAGAAGAAGAAAGATTATTGAAAACTCTAAAGAAGCACCGTGCTGCTATTAGATATACTCTGGATGATCTCAAGGGCATTAGTCCCATGTTATGTGAACACAAAATTAATTTGGAGGACAATGCAAAACTAGTTAGAGATCTTCAACGACGACTGAATCCCAAGATGAAAGAAGTGGTAAGAAAGGAGATACTAAAGCTCCTTGAGGCAGGTATAATTTATCCAGTTGCTGATAGTGATTGGGTAAGCCCTGTCCATTGTGTTCCTAAAAAGGGAGGTATTACTGTCGTTCCTAATGATAAAGATGAATTGATCCCGCAAAGAATTATTACAGGTTATAGGATGGCAATTGATTTTCGTAAATTAAATAAAGCTACTAAGAAAGATCATTACCCTTTACCTTTTATTGATCAAATGCTGGAAAGACTATCCAAACACACATAATTCTGCTTTGTAGATGGTTATTCTGGTTTCTCTCAAATACCTGTGTCAGTGGGAGATCAATCAAAAACTACTTTTACTTGCCCTTTTGGTACTTTTGCTTATAGACGCATGCCTTTTGGTTTATGTAATGCACCTGCTACCTTTCAAAGATGTATGATGGCTATATTCTCTGACATTTGTGAAAAGATTTGTGAGGTGTTCATGGATGATTTCTCCGTTTATGGATCCTCTTTTGATGATTGCTAGAGCAACCTTGATCGAGTTTTGCAGAGATGCGAAGACACTAGTCTCGTCTTGAATTGGGAAAAGTGCCACTTTATGGTTAATGAAGGCATTGTCTTGGGGCACAAGATCTCCGAGAGAGGTATTGATGTTGATAAAGCTACAGTTGATGCTATTGAAAAGATGCCATGTCCCAAGGACATAAAAGGTATAAGAAGTTTCCTTGGTCATGCCGGTTTTTATAGGAGGTTCATTAAGGACTTTTCTAAAATCTCTAGGCCTCTAACTAATTTATTGCAAACAGATATTCCTTTTGTCTTTGATGATGATTGTGTAGAAGCATTTGAAATACTTAAGAAAGCTTTGATCACTCCACCTATTGTTCAGCCACCTGATTGAAATTTACCCTTTGAAATTATGTGTGACGCTAGTGATTATGCTGTAGGTGCTGTTCTAGGGAAAAGAGTTGATAAGAAATTGAATGTTATCCAGTATGCTAGTAAGACTCTTGATACTGCCCAGAGAAATTATGCTACTACTGAAAAATAATTCTTAGCAGTTGTGTTTGCATGTGATATGTTTGGACCTTATATTGTTGATTCCAAAGTTACAATTCACACTGATCATGTTGCTATTAAATATCTTATGGAAAAGAAAGATGCTAAGCCTAGACTCATTAGATGGGTTCTCTTGCTCCAAGAATTTGATTTGTGTATTATTGATAGAAAGGGAGCTGAGAACCCCATTGCAAAGAACTTGTCTAGGTTAGAGAATGTTCTTGATGACCCACTGCCTATTGATGACAGCTTTCCTAATGAACAATTAGCGGTTGTTAATACTTCTCGTATTGATCCTTGGTATGCCGATTATGCTAATTACATTGTTGATAAATTTATACCACCTAGTTTCATATACCAGCAAAAGAAAAAAAAATCTTTTATGATTTAAGACATTACTTCTGGGATGACCCACACCTTTATAAAGAAGGAGTAGATGGTGTTATTAGACGTTGTGTACCTGAGCATGAACAGGAAAAGATCCTACGCAAGTGTCACTCTGAATCCTATGGAGGACACCACACTGGAGATAGAACTGCACATAAGGTATTGCAATCTGGTTTTTATTGGCCTACTCTCTTCAAAGATGCTCGTAAGTATGTCTTATCTTGTGATGAATGTCAAAGAATTGGTAATATTAGTAGACGTCAAGAAATGCCTACGAATTATTCTCTTGTTATTGAACCATTTGATGTTTGGGGATTTGATTATATGGGACCTTTTCCTGCCTCTAATGGTTACACACATATTTTAGTTGCTATTGATTACGTTACTAAGTGGGTAGAAGCTATTCCAACTAGTAGTGCTGATCATAACACTTCTATTAAAATGCTTAAAGAAGTTATTTTTCGGAGGTTTGGAGTCCCTAGATATCTTATGACTGATGGTGGTTCACATTTTATTCATGGTGCTTTCCGTAAGATGCTTGCTAAGTATGATGTTAATCATAGAATCACATCTCCTTATCATCCACAGTCTAGTGGTCAAGTAGAGTTGAGCAATAGAGAGCTCAAATTAATTTTGAAAAAGACTGTGAATAGATCTAGAAACAATTGGTCCAAAAAACTTGATGATGCATTATGGGCCTATAGAACTGCTTACAAAAATCCTATGGGTATGTCTCCATGTAAGATGGTTTATGGAAAAGCATGTCATTTACCTCTTGAACTTGAACATAAAGCATATTGGGCTATTAAAGAGATCAACTATGACTTCAAACTTGCCGGTGAGAAGAGATTGTTTGATATTAGCTCACTTGATGAATGGAGAACCCAAGATGAGAATGCCAAGCTATTCAAAGAAAAAGTCAAACGCTGGCATGACAGAAGGATACAAAAGCGTGAGTTTAACGTAGGTGATTATGTGTTATTATTCAACTCTCGTTTAAGATTTTTTGCAGGAAAACTTCTCTCTAAATGGGAAGGTCCTTACGTTATCGAGGAGGTCTATCGTTCTGGAGCCATAAAAATCAACAACTTCGAAGGCACAAGTCCGAGGGTGGTGAACGGTCAAAGAATTACACATTATATCTCAGGTAATCCTATCAATGTTGAGACTAATATTATTGAAACCGTAACCCCGAAGGAATACATAAGGGACACTTTCCAGAACGTTCCAGACTCCGAAAAGGAATAGGTATGTGGTACGGTAAGTAAACCGACTCCAAAACAATTCTAAAGGCAATTTTTATCAGTTTTGGAATATTTAAGAATTTTAGGAAGAAAGAAGTAGTCCGGGAAGGACACAAGGCCTCCATGAGGGTGGAGGGCGCGCCCACCCTTACTGGGCGCGCCCCCCTGTCTCGTGGCCACCTCGTGTGCCTCCCGGACTCCGTTTTCTTGCACGTTACGTATTTTGGTCGGTAAAATTTTATTATGTAAACCCCCGAAGGTTTTGACCACCGTATCACGCAAATATCCTCTGTTTTCGTTTCGAGCTGTTTCTGTTTCAGATCTAGAGCATCATGACGTCTCCAAGCATTCCCAAGGACAAGTTTTTCGAGAGGGTTATCAACCCCTATCTCGCGGAGGTGCTGCAACACCCTCAAATCATTGAGATGCGTGAGGGGGTGCTGCACATCCGCGATGTGGAGGGACCAAGGCGTACCGGAAGCGTGGAGACAAATCTCGAAGCCGTGGAGCAACAAGTTTTCAAGTGCCAAGGGATGGTGGAGCGTGGCCTCAATGCCAACCAGATGATGATCACGGAGTTCACCAACAACCACAAGCTAGATGCTAAGGTCATTGGGGAGACCATCTTCAAGCTTCAAGAGAAAACGAGCACCTCCAATCCCAGATCTATGACCTGCAAAACCAGAACTGTGAGTATGCATATAGATTCAAGAGGATGATTTTGCCTGCAGATTTAAGGATCCCGGAGACTCGATCATCCTTCTATGTTGGTGAGCCTATGCCTTGGAAGATGGACGACAAGCCTACATCATCAGCAACTCCTACTTCACCACCTCCGAGGACATACTCACCACGGTATGGGCACTCCTCTTGGTAATTGCCAAGCTTGGGGGTGGTGCCCCGGTATCGTATCACCATCACACTCCTATCTTTACCATTTTATTTAGTTCGATCCTTTTAGTAGTATCTTGATCTAGTAGATTGAAGTTTTAGTATCAAGTATTTTTGAGTTTTGCTGTGTGATCTCTTTATGTAATCGAGTCCGTGAGCTATCTATAATAAAGGTTAGTGTTGAGTCAAGGGCTTTGCTATCTTGCTATGATCTTGAGAAATTAGAAAGAATAGAACAATTCATATTGATCTTATGGATAGTAATGACTTCACACATAGAAAGTATGAGGCATAAAAGTTGTTGAGAGTTGATAAATGTAGTTTTGGTCATCGTTGCAATTAATAGGAAGTACTAAGGAAAGAGAGGTTTCACACACAAATATATTATCTTCGACATCTTTTATGATTGTGAAGCACTCATTAAGTATGACATGCTAAAAGAGTTGATGTTGGACAAGGAAGACAACGTAATGGTTTATGTTTTTTCACATCTCAGTTAAAGTATATTGTGATTGACCTTCCAAACATGTTGAGCTTGCCTTTCCCCTCATGCTAGCCAAATTCCTTGCACCAAGTAGAGATACTACTTGTGCTTCCAAACATCCTTAAACCCAGTTTTTCCATGAGAGTCCACCATACCTACCTATGGATTGAGTAAGATCCTTCAAGTAAGTTGTCATGTTGCAGGCAATAAAAATTGCCCTCTAAATATGTATGACTTATTAGTGCAGAAAAAATAAGCTTTATACAATCTTTTTGTGGAAGCAATAAAAGCGACGGACTGCATAATAAAGGTCCACATACAAGTGGCAATATAAAGTGACATTCTTTTGCATTAAGATTTTATGCATCCAACCCTAAAGCACATGACAACCTCTGCTTCCCCCCTGCGAAGGGCCTATCTTTTACTTTATGTTTTTACTTTATGCTTGAGTCAAGGTGATCTTCACCTTTCCCTTTTTAATTTTATCCTTCGGAAAGCTCCTCGTGTTTGAAAGATCATGATATATATATCCAATTGGATGTAAGTTAGCATGGATTATTATTGTTGACATCACCTAAAGGTGAATACGTTGGGAGGCAACATGATAAGCCCCTATCTTTCTCAGTGTCCGGTTGAAACTCTATAACCACAAGTACCGCGTGAGTGTTAGCAATTGTAGAAGACTACATGATAGTTGAGTGTGTGGACTTGCTGAAAAGCTCTATTCTTGACTCTTTCTGATGTTATGCTAAATTGCAATTGCTTCAATGACTGAGATTATAGTTTGTTAGCTTCCAATAAAGTTTCTGAACCATACTTGACACTCTGAATTGATTGTTACTTGAGCATAAGAAATAATATGATAAAATCTATTTATGTTCATGTTATAAGAATGATCATGATGCCCTCATGTCCGTATTTTATTTTTATCGACACCTCTATCTCTAAACATGTGGACATATTTTTCGTTATCGGCTTCCGCTTGAGGACAAGCGAGGTCTAAGCTTGGGGGAGTTGATACGTCCATTTTGCATCATGCTTTTATATCAATATTTATTGCATTATGGGATGTTATTACACATTATATCTCAATACTTATGGCTAGTCTCTCTTATTTTACAAGGTTTACCATGAAGAGGGGGAATGCCGGCAACTGGAATTTTGGCTGGAAAAGGAGCAAATATTGGATACCTATTCTGCACGGCTCCAAAAATCCTAAAACTCCATGAAACTTATTTTTGGAATTAATAAGAATTATTGAGGGAAGAAACACCTCTGGGGGCCCACACCCTGGCCAGGAGGGTGGGGGCACGCCCACCCCTACTGGGCGCGCCCCTGTCTCCTGGGCCCCCTGGTGGCCCTCCGGTGTCCATCTTCTGCTATATGAAGGCTTTTACCCTGGAAAAATCGTGGGCAAGCTTACGGGATGAACTCCACCGCCACGAGGAGGAACCTTGGCGGAACCAATCTAGGGCTCTAGCGGAGCTGTTCTGCTGGGGACACTTCCCTCCGGGAGGGGGAAATCATCACCATCATCATCACCAATGATCCTCTCATCGGGAGGGGGTCAGTCTCCATCATCATCTTCACCAGCACCATCTCCTCTCAAAACCCTAGTTCATGTCTTGTATCCAATCTTGTATCAAAACCCACAAATTTGTACATGTGGGTTGCTAGTAGCATTGATTACTCCTTGTAGTTGATGCTAATTGGTTTACTTGGTGGAAGATCATATGTTCAGATCCTTTATGCATATTATTACTCCTCTGATTATGAACATGAATATGCTTTGTGAGTAGTTACATTTGTTCCTGAGGACATGGTGTAGTCTTGCTATTAGTAGTCATGTGAATTTGGTATTCGTTCGATATTTTGATGAGATGTATGTTGTCTTTCCTCTAGTGGTGTTATGTGAACGTCGACTACATGACACTTCACCATTATTTGGGTCTAGAGTAAGGAATTGGGAAGTAATAAGTAGATGATGGGTTGCTAGAGTGACAGAAGCTTAAACCCTAGTTTATGCGTTGCTTCGTAAGGGGCTGATTTGGATCCATATGTTTAATGTTGTGGTTAGGTTTACCTTAATACTTCTTTTGTAGTTGCGGATGCTTGCAATAGGGGTTAATCATAAGTGGGATGCTTGTCCAAGTAAGGGCAGTACCCAAGCACCGGTCCACCCACATATCAAATTATCAAAGTACCGAACGCGAATCATATGAGCATGATGAGAACTAGCTTGACGATAATTCCCATGTGTGCTCGGGAGCTCTTTTCTCATTATAAGAAATTGTCCAGGCTTATCCTTTGCTACGAAAAGGATTGGGCCACCTTGCTGCACTTTATTTACTTTCATTTCTTGTTACTCGTTACAATTTATCTTATCACAAAACTATCTGTTACCTACAATTTCAGTGCTTGCAGAGAAAACCTTACTGAAAACCGCTTATCATTTCCTTCTGCTCCTCAATGGGTTCGACACTCTTACTTATCGAAAGGACTACGATAGATCCCCTACACTTGTGGTTCATCAAGGGTCTTGAGCGTTGGTTGATGAAGACGGGCCATACTGGGCCACTGGTTGGGCCATGCAGCAGGCCGCAGGCATGCAAGTCTGGGGACCCCCGTTCGCAGAACGCTAGCAGTAGCCCCCGGGCCCAAGGCGCGCTCGGACTTGGCTTAGCGGCGAAGCCAAAGGGCAAGTGTGGAGTGCCGCGGGCCCCAACAGCCTGCGGCCTTGGTTGACATGTGGTGACTGATTGGACGTGGGTGTCTCCGCTTCCCCATGCTGCCCCAATATCCGCCTGGCTAGGCGGCCACGGTGCCCTACACAGTTATTTCCTCCTCGCTGGCAGCGTGCTTCCTATTCCCCCTTCTTCCTCGAGTCCCTGCTTCCACTCCCAATCTGACTTGAGCTCTGCTCCCACCATTGCCATGGCGCCAACTAGCGAGGAGAAGGGGAAGAAGCCTCTGTCCTCAGCCAGTTCGCCCCCGACAATCGAGCCCGCCATCGGCCGGTTGTTGGTGCTCAACCTGGAGGCCCTGGGAAAGGTCTGCCCTGCGCTCGCTTCCAGCTTCAACGAGTGCGGAAAGACGGTGGCTTGGCCTGCGTCCCGCGCCTCCATTGAGAGGATAGTCACTAAGGTTCGGTTTTTTGTCGATGCCTTGTGGGCTGGCCTGGTTCCCCCTTTCCCGCCTTCTTCAACGCAGTGCTTTCCCATTATCAGATCCATATGATGCATCTTGATCCCTAATCCATTACCCTTCTCGCTGTCTTCGCCTTTATTTGTGAAGCCATGGTGGGCATTGGTTCTTCCGCCGCCCTCTCGCGCCACTTCTTCTCACTACACCTGACCGACCCCTCGCAGTGCTCGGGGTGCGTGAGCTTCTAGGCTGTGGCAGAGACAGCCTCCTAAGGGATTGATTTTGATCTCCCGCCGTCCATGAGCGGGTTCTGGACGCGGTGGTTGTACATGGATGTCAGAGTGCTCAGCCCCCTGCTCCCGCCTCCATCATTGCCCGCTGTCCCCAATCCTAGCTGGGGCCACGAGAGACTCGTGAGCCCCCGGCTTTCCTTCATCTAGTTCCGACTGAAGAGGCTGAGAGACCTTGGCGTGACTATTGTCGGGGGTTGGGTGCGACATATGCCAAAGGATGGCTTATCATGGTGGGAGCGAGTAGAACGTCGCCGGTGCCTGGAAGCGGGATGAGGCGAAGACATGCACGCCGGCGGAACTTACCCAGCTTCAGGGCTCTCCTAGGAGATAACACCCCTACTGCTGCTCTGCGGGGTCTCCGCATGATCACTAAGGCAAAGTGGTTACAATGGTGCTCCTAGAGCTGTATCGGGAGGCAGGAGAGGGCAAGGCTAGCTCTTTCCTCCCTATGCTATCTGGCCTATCTCTATCAAGGTCCGAACCCTTTGCATGGGTGCCCCGGGGGGTTTATATAGGCCTACCCCCTAGGGGTACAATGGTAATCCGACTGGGTGCGGGTCCCAGCCGTCTGTCTCTCAGGCCGCCGTCCTTCCCGCCGGCTTCTGGGGCCCGCCGACTGGCGGGTCCCGCGGACAGGCTTGATACTGTAGCGGTACTCTTGATGTCGCAGGCTTGGTCATTGGGTCGTGGCAACAGTGCCGCCGTCTATCGGGCGATCACTGTCGCCATTCCCCGTCATATATGGTTAATGGCTCGTGGGGCCCTGGGGAGGAGTCGGCTGACTCCAAGGAGGCCGATTCCCACAGGTCCGTGTTTGGGGCGCTCAGGACGCCTTCGGTCCACCCACTGACAGGCGGCCTCGCCGTCTTCGGGTCGTACAGGCCGGCGTCGTGGGCATAGTGTGTTGCGCACTATGGCTGAGGTCAGGGCACACATGGCAACAGTGTCGCGCCTTGCCGGAGATCTTCCAGCGATACGGCTCACTGTAGCCATGCCGGTCCTTCGTAAGCAGGGGGGAAACGGCCACGTCGTGACCGTACCCCGCATTGTACTTCGAGATGAGGGAGGAGTCATGGGCCGACTCTCCATAGTCGGCCTTTCTGGAGGTTGCCAGCTTGGAGTCGGCTTATCTCGGAGTCGCCGTCTGGGACTCGGCTTGTCTTGGAGTCGTCCCTGGGACTCGGCATATTTTGGAGTCGCTCCTGTGACTCGGCCTGAGGGGCGCGACTTGCCCCGATGTCTTGAAAGGTCCTGGGACTCGGGTTAGCCTACCCGTGGCCCATTACTCCGACAGTACTCCCCGAAGCTGGTGAAGTCCCACGGACGCAGCACTGTGGGGCTTCAACAGTTTCATCCTTCCAGGAGCGGACTCTAGGACTCGGCTGCCGTCTTCCCTTGGGCCGACTGTCGAGAGTCGGATTTTTTTAGCGAAGAGCCGCAGCTCGAAAGTCGTGGCAGGAAACCAGGCGGCGTGCCTGATACGCTTCCCCGCAGCCATCGAGGCGGTCCTATCGCGTGGCGCCATGTGGAGAGGACAGTCTGCCTGCCCACGCGCGCGACAGGACGGGCCGTCAGGCGGGGCCCGCCACTACCGTGCCTCGGCATATGAACGTATCCGTTGCGGCTGGGGACGGTTGGTTTTCCCACGTTGTTACTACGCGCAGTAACTTCGTGGGGTAAATCGTGGGGCGGCGTGGGGCATCGTGCGCAGTTAATCCCACGCCCGCCCCCTCGGCTTCTCAGCCCATAGGGCTATAAGTAGGCGGGGGGGGGGGAGCGGAGCGGCACCGCACGCGCGCTCTTCTCCCCCGTTCCCCCGCCTCATCTTGCCTTCTCTTCCTCCTGCCTTTACCGTTGAGCGAGAGCACTCCACACCACGGCGATGAGCTCTTCCTCTGCCACGGCCCCCACCGTGCGCTCCGGCATGTGGGACGGCTTGGAGGTAGAGGAGGAACACATCGAGTTCCTCCGCCAGACACGCCGTCTCCCCAGCGCGGACCTCGTGCGCGCCCGCCCCGCGCCAGAGGGGGAGACCCGGCCGGAGCCGGAGGAGGGCGAGCGGGTCATCTTCCGCTTGCACCTCATGCGTGGCCTGGGGCTGCCGGCGAGCGGCTTCTTCCGCTCGTTCTTGGAGTTCCACAGCCTTCAACCGCACCACCTCACCCCGAATACGGTGGTGTTGCTCTCCGCCTTCGCCACTCTATGCGAAGGTTTCCTCGGCGTTCTCCCCACCCTCGAGCTGTGGGGAGAATTCTTCTCTTCTAAGCTCGGCACGCAAGTCGCCGGCATACCGGCTCAGTGCGGCACCTACATTGCGGTGCGACGCTCGACAGCCGACAACCCTTTTCCCCCATCGCGCTAATCAAGTCGGTGAAGATGTGGCAGCGCTCATATTTCTACGTGAAGAACCTCTCCTCCGACGGCGACTGGGTCAACCTGCCGCCTTACAACGCCGCCCCCCTAACTGGGAGGCTCCCCAGCTGGTCTCACCGAGTCAAGACGCTGACTCTCGCTGAGCCGCCGCCGTAGCGCGACTCCAAGTCTTGACGCAGTCGGAGGGTCTCGTCGGGGCCTACTTGCTGGCCGCCTTCGTGGCGCGCCGAGTTCTCCCGCTCCAAGGCCGGCCTCACCTGATCTGTCAGATGAGCGGCCTCCGAGACCCAAGTCGGATGAGCACCAAGGAGATGCCCCGCAAGGAGGTGGCGAACTTGGTGAACCATATCACGCACTGCGAGTTCGAGGAGGATTGGCAGTTCGGCAAGGAGTCGTACTCGTGTGACAACCCCCCACCAGTGGTAAGTTGCGTCCCCCTATTGTTTTGTCTTCTTTGCAGCCGACTCTGGCTTCTGACTCTTGTCGGTTTCTTCTGAGCCAGAACCCCCTCATGCAGCCTGCAGCCGGTGCCACGAGATAGCCCTGCGAGTATGTTCCCGACCGTGCGGACAGCGACGTCGACGACCCCGACTTGGGGGCGGCGGTGATGGAAGCCGACGCCGAAGGCGGGAGAGAAGGAGCAGCAGGCGGCTTCAGGCCCTCGGCCACCTTCGCCGACTGGCCTGACGACGACGCCGAAGGGGAAGTCGCCTCGCGCCACCAGCCGAGGGCCGGCTTGTCGGGCGCCGGCTCCTCCGCCGGCCAAGGCGGCGTGAAGAGGCGTCACGCCGGGCCGAGTGCGCCCGGCGGAAAATTGAAGAAGCTCAAGAGGGCGGCCGCCGCGACCAAACGGGAGGAGGCAGCCGCGAAGGCCAACCGCTTCCGAAGGGAAGTGAGAAGGCCGCCGCTAGTCTCTGCTTAAGTCTTTATACTCTTTGATTTTCCTTCGTTGAATCTTGTCCGAGTCTTTTTTTATTCTCCCTCTGTTCTTCTTTAGGGCCCCTCTTTCCCTTGAGAGAGTCGCCGTCCCCTCCGTCATGGGGTCGGCGGAGACGTCTGCCAATACTCGGTGGGCCGATCCCGCCGCCGACCTCCAGGAGGCGACGGAGCGAAATGCGCGGGAGAAGCGCGACGAGGAGGAGGCCGACCGTCTGGAGAAGGCGGAGGCTGAGAAGGCGGCCGCCAACGCCCAGAAGAGGCTGGAGGATGCCGAAGCCGCACTTGTGGCGAGACGGCGTGCCGAGGAGGCCGCGCGTCGCCGATCAGCGATGCTCGTCCCCCCATTGTTGTCTGCGCGGCTGCCTCCAGAGTTCACGGGGCAGACCGGAGAGGCCGGCGCCGAGAACCCCATCGTCGAGAAGGAGAGCGGCGAGGCTTCTATGTCGGACACTCTCGTGCCACCACCGCCGCCTCTGCCGCCGTCTGGGAGACCGCACGGCAAACAGCCGGTGGGTCAGCCGGAGCCGCCGATCACGGACGAGGCTGAGGCGCGGCTGCTTCTTCAAGTCGCCTCGCCGGTGCGCCGCCGTCTTGAGAGGGCGACCTCGGCGCCGCGACCTCGGGAGACCGGCACTGCCAGCTCGACAACCCTAGACGCCGAGGCCACAAGCACCGCGCCCACCGGGTGGTTGCATGGAGGCAGCACGGGGCCGCTGAACCAAGCGCTCCTGGACGTTCAGGCGAAGCTGCGCGCTGAAGGCGACGCCCTTCAAGCTTGCACTAGGGCGCATCTGGCCGAACGCACGTCCGTCTGAGTACGTTTCCCTCTTCTTTTTGATTCTTGTTTTTCTCTGTGGGGGCGCGCCAGCGCACCCACTGGGTGGTCCCCGAGTTCCGGGCCGGCTGCTGAGCAGGCGGTTCGGAACTCCCTCTGGCGAGTTCCAAATACTAACTTTGTCTCCATTGACTTATTGCAGGAGTATCATAACCTCCGCGCCGCTGCCTTCAACCGCAATGTTGAGGAGTTGAACAAGCGGGCCGCCAACTTGACAGAAAGCCAGAGTAAGCTCTTTTTTCCTTTTCTTCGCGAGGGCGCGCTGGCGCACCCGCGGGCTCTAGTCCCCGAGATTCGGGCCGACTGGTGAGCAGTCGGGCCGGATCTTCCCGGCGATCTACTTTGCTGACGACTTGTTTGTCTCTTCTTTCATTCTTCAGGCGCCAACGCCGCTCTTAAGGAGCAGCTAGGCGAGGCCAATACCGCCCGGCGTGCCAAGGAGGAGGAGTGTGGCAGGCTTGCCGCGGAGCACGACCTGCGGGCGACGCAGCTGGCCGAGTAGAAGGAGCTGCTCAAGAAGGCGCAGGACGAGGCCGAGAAGAGGGAGACCGCTCTCCTGGCCGAGTTTGAGGGAGAGCGCTCCTCCTGGACTAACAGGGAGGCGATGCTGACCTTCGGCTTCCACGAGATCGAGGATATCGTTGATGGTAAGTTTCTTTCGTTTCTTCGGGCTTCCGACTATGCGTCAGGCCGACTTCTGATTTTTCGACTTGCTTCTTTTTTTTGTCTTGGCAGACTTCTTCCCTGGTCACTCGCAGGTAGTCCCTCTGGCCATCGAGGCTGCTCGAGAGGCGCGAAGGGCAAACAGTGAGGAGATCGCCGCTAATGCCCCCCGAACCATCGATGAGCAGCTTCTGAGCATTGAAGCCTGTCTTCGTCCGGCTCACCGGCTGTTGCGCCGGCTTCAGCGTGCCGGTGCCCAAGCGGTTGCCGCCCTGTTGCCAGACATGCCGGCTCTGTGCACCGCCAGTCGGACCGCCGACTGGCTGGAAGTCACCGCCGGCCGTCTTGAAGCTTGGAAGGGCTCCTCGGCCCGGGCGGGAGCGCGCCGGGCCTTGGAGTTCGTCAAGGCGTGGTATCCAGGGCTGGACCTGGACCGTCTGGCCGCGTTCCGGTCAGAAGCCCAGGCCGAGCTGGAGGTCGTGGAGGGCACCCTTATCGAGCGTGCGGCGGCCATCGCCGAGTACACGGACACTAGTGTCTTCGTGCCCGAGCGGGCTGAAGGCGGCGAGGAAGTCCCGCCAGAGTGGTTTGGGATGAACCCGGAGTATGGCGAGGACTCTGCGGAGGTGATCGTCTCCAGCACCGAGGAGGAGGACGAGGCAGAGGACGGAGGCGAGGCGGAGGTGCCAGAAGACGGAGCAGGCGGCCAGCCTCAGCTCGACCACGCCTCCAGCAACGAGCCGCGTCGAGAGAAGGCGGCTGCCGCCGGAGGCGACCAAAGCGAGGCCGCCCAGCCGACTGCCCCGGCGCCTGACACCGTCGTCTCCTCCGATCCCCCGATCCCAGATGCCGCCTCCTAAGCTTCCTTTTCCGCCTCTGTTTGTCAGTCTTAGTAATCTTTTGAAAACTTTGTTAGATTCGAACAGTTCCACCCGCGGGATGTATCTTGAACTTCTATTCGAAGATTTGGCCAAGGGCCTATGTAAATATTTATCCGATTTCCGTCTTTCCTTGTTTACTGCTCTTTAGGCTTTTCCTTTTTCCGCCTTCCTTTAGTTGCTGCCTTGCCAGTTGAACAGCCGCTGTGCGGACTGTCGATGGGTCAAGTGCTTGGCTACTTCGGGAGGGCAAGTACTTGGCCGTTTAGAGTTTCTTTAGCAAGTCGGATAGAAAGCGACAGTCCGACTGCCCAAGAGTCGGCCGTCCTTGATAGAGGCTGAGACGGCGAGCCGACTACTCATGAGTCGGCTTTCTGCTTCAGAAATGTTGGAGGCCGTCTTACGCTATGTTCGTGCTTTAGGTCCTTAGCCATTTTCGTGTGGGCGCCCGCTCTTCCTCACTCCTGCCCGCCTCACAGTTGCTCTACGAGCTGCGGCTTTGGCAGGAGGCGGACTGGGCACTGCGCACTACTTGTCTGACTGCAGGAAGCTCCTCATAGCGCAAGGCGGCGAGTCCCCGGGCTGACTAGTCTGGCCCGGTGCCAAGCGGCTTGTAATGAAAGTAATGTACTTGAAGGCATAATTCTTATCATACAGATAACAAAAGGGCAGTCCCCGAGCTCGTCTCGGGGGGCCCAAGGTCTTAGTACTTTAATACAAAGGGGGTAGTGCGATACATACTGCATCAACTGTAAAATCTTCGAAGAAGATTTGCATTCCACGGGCGCTCTGTTTCTTTGCCGGAGTCGTCCCTCTTGCGCGCTCGGGGCTTTTGAGCATCAATCAGATAGTAGGCATCGTTCCCTAGCACCTTGCTGATGATAAAGGGGCCTTCCCAAGGTGCCGACAGCTTGTGCTGGCCGGCTGTTCGCTGGATCAGCCGGAGCACAAGGTCGCCTTCTTGGAAAGATCTTGGCCTGACCTTCTTGTTGTAGTATCGATGTAGACTCTGCTGGTAGATGCTGGACCGGCTGAGAGCCAACAGCCGGCCTTCTTCCAGCAGATCGACGCTGTCTTGACGTGCTTCTTCTGCTTCTTCCTCGGTGTACATGGTGACTCGCGGGGAGTCGAACTCTATGTCCGTTGGGATGACGGCTTCGGCACCATAGACGAGGAAGAAGGGTGTGAAGCCGGTTGACTTGTTTGGAGTCGTGCGTAGACTCCAGAGGACGGCAGGCAGCTCCTCAAGCCAACAGCCGACAGATCGCTCCAGTGGTACGACGAGTCGAGGCTTGATGCCGGATAAGATGAGGCCGTTCGCTCGCTCCACCTGACCGTTTGACTGCGGATGGGCAACGGACGCTAAGTCCAGTCGGATGCCCTGTGTCGCGCAGAAACGGGCCAAGGCGCCTTTGGCAAAATTCATGCCATTGTCGGTGATGATGCTGTGTGGGATGCCGTACCGAGTTGTGATGTCAGCGATGAAGGTCACTGCAGTCGGACCATTCAACTTCTTGATGGGTTTCACCTCCACCCACTTGGTGAACTTGTCCACTGCGACAAGTAGGTGAGTCAAGCCACCTCGTGCCGTCTTGAATGGTCCCACCATGTCCAGGCCCCAAACTGCAAAGGGCCAGGCGATGGTGATAGTCTTGAGTGCAGAAGCTGGCTGAAGTGGCTTAGAACGGAAAATCTGGCACCCCTTGCACTTTTGGACTAACTCTTTGGCCTCTTCCAGGGCGGTTGGCCAGAAGAAACCATGCCGGAAGGCTTTGGCGACGAGTGCCCTGGAGGCCGCGTGGTGACCGCACTCGCCTTCATGGATGTCTCTGAGGATTGCTTGGCCTTGTTCTGCCTCGACGCAGCGTTGGAAGACGCTGGTAACGCTGCGTCTGACCAGCTCTCTGTTGACTATGGTGTAGGCTGCTGCTCGGCGTTGCACTTGCCGAGCCAAGATTTCATCAGTTGGCAGCTCTCTGTTTACTAAGAACCTGAGGATGGGCTGGGCCCATGAAGGTGCTGCTATTTCTTCAACTGCCACTAGTGCGACTTGGACAAGGGCGGCCGGGCTGGGAGGCGGCGGGTTGGAGCCCGCAGCCGCTTGCTGATTTGACAAAGTCCCGGGGCCGACAGGAGCAGTCCCCGGGCCGAGCTCTGGGGTCTTCGATCTTGCCACTGCAGTCTCCGGGCCGGGTTCTGAAGTCCCCGGTCCGGCTTCGACTGTGGGCTTCTTGGAGTCGGATCCGTCCTCCTCAGGCGGAGCCGGCACAAAGATTGAATCTGATTCTGGTGACGGCTTGATAGAAGGCTTGACGAGGCGCCGGAGGATGACACCAGATGGTATTGCTTGGCGGGTGGAGCCGATTCGTGCCAAGGCATCTGCTTGGTCGTTGTCGTTCCTGGGCACGTGGAGGAACTCGCACCCCTCGAAGTATCCGCTGAGTTGCTGGACGAGGAAATGGTAGCTCGCCATCTATGCATCCTTGGCTTCCCAATCGCCGGATGATTGTTGGACCACCAAGTCAGAGTCGCCATAACACAGGATCCGGCGAATGCCGAGTTCTTTGGCAAGCCGGAGCCCGTGGATGAGCGCCTCGTACTCGGCCACATTGTTGGAGGCGGCGAAGTGGATCTGTAGCGCATATTTGAGCTTGTCACCCTTGGGGGAAGTGAGGACGACGCCGGCTCCCAAGCCGGTGCGCATCTTGGAGCCATCAAAGTGCATCCGCCAATGGGTGGAGTCGGGCGCTGGCGGCAGATACTGGGTCTCGGCCCAGTCGACGAGGAAGTCGGCCAGTGCTTGCGACTTAATGGCGGTGCGGGGCTCGTAGTAGATGGCGTAGGGAGCCAGATCTATGGCCCACTTGGCCACTCGGCCGGAAGCGTCACGGCTTCCGATGATCTCGGCTAGTGGAGCGGTGCAAACCACAGTGATTGGATGCTCTTGAAAGTAAGGCTTCAGCTTCTTGGCGGCAAAATGCACGCCGTAGCACATCTTCTGGTAATGGGGGTAGTTCTGCTTGGAGGCCGATAGTACCTCTCTCAAGTAATATACTGGTCTCTGGACAGGTAGCGCCTTGCCTTCCTCCTTGCGCTCGACTACAATGACTGTGCTGACTACTCGGCTGGTGGCGGCAATGTATAGGAGCATGGGCTCTTTGGGGGTCGTAGCCGCCAGCACAGGGGGAGTAGTCAACATCTTTTTTAGTTGGAGAAAAGCCTCATCCGCCTTGGGAGTCCACTCAAAGAAGGTCGTCTTCTTCATGAGCTGATACAAGGGGAGAGCCTTCTCGCCCAGCCGACTGATGAATCACCTGATGGATGCCAAACAGCCGGTGAACTTCTGCACATCTAACAGTCGTCTGGGCGCTTCCATCCTCTCGATGGCCTTGATCTTCATAGGATTGCACTCTATGCCGCGTTCGGAGAACAGGAAACCGAGGAGCTGGCCGGCTGGTACTCCAAAAACGCACTTCTCTGGGTTGAGCTTGATCTGGAATTGGTGCAGATTCTCAAAGGTTTCCTTGAGGTCCTCCAGCAAGGTTCCACGCTTCTCCGTCTTCACCACTACATCATCCACATAGATGTGGGCATTTCTGCCGAGTTGCTTCAGGAGGCACTTCTGCATGCAACGCTAAAAGGTGGCGCCGGCGTTTCTCAAGCCGAACGTCATGGTCAGGTAGCAGAAGGCTCCAAACGGCGTGATGAAGGCGGTCTTCAGTCTGTCAGCCGGGTTCAGCTTGATCTGGTGATATCCTGAATATGCGTCTAGGAAACTCAACAGCTCGCATCCGGCTATGGAGTCTATCACCTGATCGATTCTTGGCAGAGCAAATAGGTCCTTGGGGCAAGCTTTGTTGAGGCTCGTGTAATCAACGCACATCCGCCACTGTTTGTTCTTCTTCAACACCAGAACTGGGTTTGCTAGCCACTCTGGAAAAAATACTTCCATGATGAAGCCGGCTGCCAGGAGTTGGGCTATTTCTTCTCCAACAACTCTTCTCTTCTCTTCTGACAGGCGGCGCAAGGGCTGCCTGACGGGTTTCACATCTGGCCTGACATGTAGCTTGTGCTCGGCGAATTCCGTCGGTACACTTGGCATGTCTTTGGGGGACCATGCAAAGATGTCCCGATTCTCACGGAGGAAATCGACGAGCTCGCCTTCCTATTTGCTGTCAAGATTTGTACCCATGACAGCGTACCTCTCTGGGTGCTCTGGGTCCAAGGGTATCTTCTTAGTCTCTTTGGTTGGTTTGAACGAGCCCTCAGCCTCCGACTCCTTGGGGTCAGGCGACATCTCTGGCTGCTTTCCGGCCATTGCCACGACCCGATCAAGGAGCCGCTTCTCAGCTGCGATTACCAGGGACTCGGCCAGCCGACTGCTCTCGGCCGCGCAGGCAGACGACTTCCTGTAGTCGCCGACTACGGTCAGAATTCCCTTGGAACTCGGCATCTTCATCTTGAGGTAGGCATAGTGAGGAACCGCCATGAACTTGGCCAAGGCAGGCTGGCCAAGCAGCGCGTGGTACGGGCTTTCAAGGTCCACTACTTCGAACCAGACCGGCTCTCGGCGAAAATGATCTTTGTCTCCGAAGAGGACGTCTATCAGGATCTTGCTAATTCGTGAGCAGGAAAGGCCGGGTACAATGCCGTGGAACACAGTCCGGCTGCTCTGCAGCTGTCTTTGCTTGATTCCTAGCTTCTCCATGGTATCTTTTTACAGGATGTTGATGCTACTGCCTCCGTCTATCAGCACTCGCGAGAAGCGAGCGGCCCACCTATCTGTGGCGAGTGTGGCGCCTAAGACCAAGGAGTAGGAGCCTAGACTCGGCATCACCTCTGGGTGATCAGCTGTGCTCCAACTGATAGGCTTTTCGGACCAATGCATGAACTCTGGAGTACTTGACGCGACCGCATTTACTTCTTGCTGCTGTTGGTGCCTGCTGCGCCGGTCATCTGCTACACTGGTGAACACCACATAAGCTCCGTGCTCTTTTGGGTACTCGTCTTGCACTGCGCCGACTGGCCTGACGGCCGGCTGCTGGGGCGGCAGTGGAGGAGGCGGCCCAGCAGGAGGAGGAGGGAGCAGGCCGTCCCCCTTGGCGATTCTGGTCAGCCAGTGGCATTTCCTGGTGGTGTGGTTTAAAGGCTTCGCGCCGCTATGGAACTTGCAGGGACCATCCAGAGTCTGCTCATAGGACAAAGCTGGCAACCAATTGGACTTGCCGCCTTTCTGCCGTTTGGCCGGGGGCTGCGCCTCCGGCTGTTGATCTTCGACCGTCGCAACCTGTCGACTGTTAGAAGTCGGCTGTTGGGCCTTGCGTTTGTTGTCGCTCTGTTGTTGGCGCCGACTGGCATCTCCAGCGGGAGTTCTCGGAGCCTGTGGGGTCACCTTGCCATCTGCATTGACTTGAATCTCCGTCTTCATGGATGAGTCGGCTGTGGCGTACTTGTCTGCTATGACCAGTAGTTCGTCGAGTGTCTCTGGCTCGTCGCAGAGGAGCCTGTGCTTGAGGAGGGTGCCTTCTCGGCACCCGGCAGTGAAGTACTCGATAGCCTGCACCTTGTGCACACCCTCGCAGGAGTTCCGAAGCTCGCCCCAGCGCGTGAGGTAGTCGCGTGTTGACTCATCAGGGCCTTGCATGCACAAGGAAAGCTGGCGTGGATTGGGAGGTCGCTTGTACATGCTCGTGAAGTTGCGGACGAAGGCTTCGGTGAAGTTGACCCAGCTGTTGATGCTGTGGGGCTTCAGACTGTTCAACCATGTCCGGGCCGTGCCCTGGAGCATGAGCGGAACGTACTTCACGGCAACTCGCTTGTTGCCGTTCGCTATACTGACGGCCGTGGAGTAATCAATCAGCCAGTCTTCCGGCTTCACAGAGCCGGTGTACTTGGGTGTGTCTCGGGGGAGCGTGAACCCTTTGGGGAAGGGCTCGTCTCGGATGCGGGGTCCAAAGCAAGGCGGACCCAGCTCGTCTTGTTCTTCCATCGCCAGGGATCGGTGGAGTCGGTCGATCCGATGGTGGGCGTCGTTCTCTCCGACTCCCTCTCGGCGGCCAAGGCGGCCACCGAGAGTTGGATGCTCAACAGGTGGCGGGGAAACCCGTCGTTCTCTTCTTGGCGGGGGAGGCAGGTAGTCGTCCCGCCGCTCCACTGCTCTCGGACGACCGTCTTGGTCGCGCTCAATGGTAAGGTGAGTCTGACTACGACTGACAGCCGGCGCCTTTTCTTTCCTTCCGCAGACTCCGCCAGTCGGCGTCCGAGAAGTCGCGCCTTGATCTCGGCGGGGAGGCAAGTCATCATTCGGTTGTTGCAGCGCATCTGCACGGCCGCCGGCCGCGTTCTGTGCAGCAACCGCGTCGAGGAGCTACTGGACTCGCTCCGTCATCATGCGGCGTTCTTCGCCCTCGAAGTTCTTCAGCTCGTCCGTCGCCGCTTGGGCGGCGTGGATATTCTCCGAGGGGGTGGCGTATACGGGGCGTTTCGCCCTGAGCAAGTCAGCGATGGTCGCGCCGCGTTGCCGGACCAGTCCTATGCGGCTTGGCCCAGTCGGAGCCGGCGAGCCGCCCACGGCGTGATCCATTTTGCGCTGGTAGGCTTCTGACAAGCGCCTCATGCTCGCCAGCCTCTTGGCGCCTTCGATGATCTGAAGGCGGCGTGTCTCCAGCATCTCTGCATCCGCGTCTTCCGGGATGGGCACAGTTTGGTCTTGCAGGGCCGCTGCGAGCGGGTCCTGAGCTTCTTCGCCGGAGCACTCATCGTAACTAAGGACGAGCACCTCCGTGACGGCGCTTTTGCCACTCTCCTCGTGAGGAAGCGGCTCGTCGTAGACCACCACGTTGGTGGGAAAGTGTCAAGCGACACGGTGTCGGAGTCGACCAGCATAGGGTCGGTGGAGCCTACGGACTCCAAGTCCACAGCAGGCTCGACGGCGACGTGGAGTTGGTCGAGGAGGCCCGCGAGGAGGCTCTCGGGGCCACCCGTGCCTGCGTCGGATGCAGGCTCATCGGAGAGGCGAACCTTGCTGATAAGATCGGCGAGGCAGCTGGCCGCACAGGCGATCTCAGCGTCGTGCAGCGCGTCGTCACAAACGCCATCCGGTGTGCCGGGCTGGCTGTGCTCGCCGGGGAGGAACAGGGTTCCCGTATAGAGCAGATCTCCGGACGACGGTGCACCTCTCCCCACGGTGGGCGCCAAATGTCGGGGGTTGGGTGTGACATATGCCAAAGGATGGCTTATCATGGTGGGAGCGAGTAGAACGTCGCCGGTGCCTGGAAGCGGGATGAGGCGAAGACATGCACGCCGGCGGAACTTACCCAGCTTCAGGGCACTCCTAGGAGATAACATCCCTACTGCTGCTCTGCGGGGTCTTCGCATGATCACTAAGGCAAAGGGGTTACAATGGTGCTCCTAGAGCTGTATCGGGAGGCAGGAGAGGGCAAGGCTAGCTCTCTCCTCCCTATGCTATCTGGCCGATCTCTATCAAGGTCCGAACCCTTTGCATGGGTGCCCCGGGGGGTTTATATAGGCCTACCCCCCGGGGGTACAATGGTAATCCGACTGGGCCTGGGTCCCAGCCGTCTGTCTGTCAGACCGCCGTCCTTCCCGCCGGCTTCCGGGGCCCGCCGACTGGCGGGTCCCGTGGAAAGGCTTGATACTGTAGGGTACTCCTGATGACGCAGGCTTGGTCATTAGGTCGTGGCAACAGTGCCGCTGTCTATCAGGCGATCACCGTCGCCATTCCCCGTCATATCTGGTTAATGGCTCGTGGGGCCCTGGGGAGGAGTCGGCTGACTCCAAGGAGGCCGGCTCCCACAGGTCCGTCTTTGGGGCGCTCAGGCCGCCTTCGGTCCACCCACTGACAGGCGGCCCCGCCGTCTTCGGGTCGTACAGGCCGGCGTCATGGGCACAGTGCGTTGCGCACTGTGGCTGAGGTCAGGGCAGGCATGGCAACAGTGTCGCGCCTTGCCGCAGATCTTCCAGCGATACGGCTCACTGTAGCCATGCCGGTCCTTCATAAGCAGGGGGAAACGGCCACGTCGTGACCGTACCCCGCATCATACTTCGAGATGAGGGAGGAGTCATGGGCCGACTCTCCATAGTCGGCCTTTCTGTAGGTCGCCAGCTTGGAGTCGGCTTATCTCGGAGTCGCCGTCTGGGACTCGGCTTGTCTTGGAGTCGTCCGTGGGACTCGACATATTTTGGAGTCGCTCCTGGGACTCAGCCTGAGGGGCGCGGCTTGCCCCGATGTCTTGAAAGGTCCTGGGACTCGGGTTAGCCTACCCGTGGCCCATTACTCCGACAACTGTGCCCCGGGTGGTGAAGGAGTCCCCCCCGTGTCGCATTGCTCCTCTCCAGCGCTATTCTAGGCCGATGTGGGCCCTGACCAATGACCAGGATTGCATGCGAATTCAGGAGTCAGAGCTTTCGCCCGAAGTGCAGAGGACTGTGCTTGAAGTCTTGACTGGCGACCCCCTCGCCAGGCGATATGCGGCAAGGGGGTAGCCTCTTGTATCTCTGCTCGAACAGGGTTGAGTTCGCAGGATAGATGCCTCCCTTCGATGAATGGGGGTTGCGTCCGGTTGGCCTTGTGGGGCCTCACGAGAATACTGTCACCGTGGCTCCCCTCCTCACCGCCAGCACCGATCTTACCCCAAGAGTGGGTGTAGGGAGGCGACCATCGCTTGAGGCTGTAGGCTTGGGAGTCAAGGCACCAACGCCACACGAGGTTCCCGAAGCGTCATCATCCGGAGCTCGTGAGGCTCGCCCTGAGGCGGTCATCGATGGGGGGACACAGCCCGCGACTCCCGAGGCCGAAGCTCCTGAGGCCTTGGCAGGCCATCGGGATATGGTGCCTGATTGCTCTTCCCAGCTTGGCGCTCCTGAGGTTGATCGCCTGGGTGCTTCTCCATCTGCGCCACGCACTGGTCCTCACGTCCAGCGCCTAGGTCAGTTCCGCGTGGACTTCACCGCAGTCTGCAAGAGGAAGGAGTCTTCCAGCTATAGTGGTCGCACCTTCCGGCCGTTGAAGCACAGAAAGTACATCGCCATAGACGAGTAGGTACCTTACCCTTGTAATTCCTTAATTGCTGCTTCCCTTCCTGACCGCGGCTCTTCAGGATCCCTCATGCCATGCCCATGGAGTCTCCCAAGAAGCAAACTCCTCCGGCCTTGCCTTCATCGCTGGACTTGAGCGTCCCGAGCCTACATGCCTCCCCTGACGCGGGGCCAACCGGAGGAGCAAGCCTGCATGCAAGGTGTCTTGATCCCTTGCCTTTGTCGCCTTTCCTTTTCCACCCTTCCTGGAGAACAGCCAGCCTGCCCAAGGCTCCTCCTCTGGTCGTGGATGGTGAGTGGTGGGCATCAATCCTTGGCTCCTCTTCAGGGGGTGTGCCTGCGCCGGTGTGGGCCCCTTGCGAGGCCCCGCCAGCGATCCTGGGGGCTGCTACGTCTTGAGCTTGCGTTGGTTTTCCTTGAAGAGGAAAGGGTGATGAAGCAAAGTAGCGTAAGTATTTCCCTCAGTTTTTTAGAACCAAGGTATCAATCCAGTAGGAGGCTCCTCAAAAGTCACACGCACCTAAACAAACAAACAAGAACTCGCAACCAACGCAATAAAGGGGTTGTCAATCCCTTCACGGCCACTTGCCAAAGTAGATCTGATAGAGATAATATGATAAGATAATATTTTTGGTATTTTTATGATATTGATTGGAAAAGTAAAAGATGCAAAATAAAAGTAGACTGAAAGCTTATATGATAAAAGATAGACCCGGGGGCCATAGGTTTCACTAGTGGCTTCTCTCAAGATAGCATAAGTATTACGGTGGGTGAACAAATTACTGTCGATCAATTGATAGAAAAACGAATAATTATGAGATTATCTAGGCATGATCATATATATAGGCATCATGTCTGTGACAAGGAGACCGACTCCTGCCTGCATCTACTACAATTACTCCACACATCGACAGCTATCAAGCATGCATCTAGAGTATTAAGTTCATAAGAACAGAGTAACGCATTAAGAAAGATGACATGATGTAGAGTGATAAACTCATGCAATATGATATAAACCTCATCTTTTTATCCTCGATGGCAATAATACAATACATGCCTTCCTGCCCCTGCTATCACTGGGAAAGGACACCGCAAGATTGAACCCAAAGCTAAGCACTTCTGCCATTGCAAGAAAGATCAATCTAGTAGGCCAAACCAAACTGATAATTCGAAGAGACTTGCAAAGATAACTTAATCACACATAAAATAATTCACAGGAGATTCAAATATTTCTCATAGATAAACTTGATCATAAACCCACAGTTCATCGGATCTTGACAAACACACTGCAAAAAGAGTTACATCGAATAGATCTCCAAGAAGATCGAGGAGAACTTTGTATTGAGATTCAAAGAGAGAGAAGAAGCCATCTAGATAATAACTATGGACCGAAGGTCTGTGGTAAACTACTCACAACTCATAGGAGAGGCCTTGGAGATGATGTAGAGGCCCTCCATGGTTGATTCCCCCTCCGGTGGATGCCGACGAAGGCTCCAAGATGGGATCTCGCGGATACAGAAGGTTATGATGGTGGAAATAGTTTTTCGTGGTGCTCCTCGATAGTTTCAGGGTACATGGGTATATATAGGAGGAAGAAGTAGGTCGGTGGATGCTCAAGGGGCCCACGAGGAGGGGGTGCGCCTAGTAGGGGTTGGCACCCTCGTGGCCACCTCGCTTGTTTCTTGACTTCCACTCCAAGTCCTCTTGATTGCGTTTGTTCCAAAAAGATCGCTCCCGAAGGTTTATTCCGTTTGGACTCCGTTTGATATTCCTTTTCTTCGAAACATTGAAATAGGCCAGAATTTCGGGCTGGGCCTCCAGTTAGTAGGTTAGTCCCAAAAATGATATAAAAGTGTAAAGTAAAACCCATAAACATTCAAAACGGGTAATATAATAGCATGGAACAATAAAAAATTATAGATACGTTGGAGACGTATCAAGCATCCCCAAGCTTAATTCCTGCTCGTCCTCGAGTAGGTAAATGATAAAAACAGAATTTTGATGTGGAATGCTACCTAGCATAATTCTCAATGTAATTTTCTTTATTGTGGCATGAATGTTCAGATCCAAATGATTCAAAATAAATGTTCATATTGACATAAGAAATAGTAATACTTCAAGCATACTGATAAAGCAATCATGTCTTCTCAAAATAACATGGCTAAAGAAAGTTATCCCTACAAAATCATATAGTCTAGCTGTTTCTCTATCTTCATCACATAAAGTATTTAATCATGCACAACCCCAATGACAAGCCAAGCAATTGTTTCATACTTTAGTAATCTCAAACTTTTTCAACTTTCACGCAATACATGAGCGTGAGCCATGGTCATAGCACTATATGTGGAATAGAATGGTGGTTGTGGAGAAGACAAAAAAGAAGAAGATAGCCTCACATCAACTAGGCGTATCAACGGGCTATGGAGATTCCCATTAATAGATATCAATGTGAGTGAGTAGGGATTGCCATGCAACGGATGCACTAGAGCTATGAATGTATGAAAGCTCAACAAAAGAAACTAAGTGGGTGTGCATCCAACTCGCTTGCTCATGAAGACCTAGGGAATTTTGAGGAAGCCCATCATTGGAATATACAAGACAAGTTCTATAATGAAAAATTCCCACTAGTATATGAAAGTGACAACATAGGAGACTCTCTATCATGAAGATCATGGTGCTACTTTGAAGCACAAGTGTGGTAAAAAGGATAGTAGCATTGTCCCTTCTCTCTTTTTCTCTCATTTTTTTATTTGGCCCCCTTTTTTTATTTGGCCTTTTTTTATTTGGTGGGCTCTTTGGCCTCTTTTTTTAAAAAAGTCTGAGGTCTCATCCCGACTTGTGGGGCTCCATCATCCTTTCCTCACTGGGACAATGCTCTAATAATGGAGATCGTCACACTTTTATTTATTTACAACTCAAGATTACAACTCGATACTTAGAACAAGGTATGACTCTATATGAATGCCTTCGGTTGTGTACCGGGATGAATCAAGAGTGACATGTATGAAGATTATGAAGGTGGCCTTTCCAGAAATACGATGTCAACTACATGATCATTCAAAAGCAATATGACAATGATGATGTGTGTCATATAAATGGGACGGTGGAAAGTTGCATGGCAATATATCTCGGAATGGCCATGGAAATGCCATAATATGTAGGTATGGTGGCTGTTTTGTAACGCCCCGGATGCAACTTTCCATATCCGTAACTCCAACTCTTGCCTTTTCCGGAGATGTGATATGTTATTTCCTTCGTGGTTGGGTTTTTGTCTTCGTTTTGCTTTTTGTTCATGTCATGCATTCATCATTGCATCATTTGCATTGCATCATGTCATCATGCAACCCTTTTAAAAACTCAACTAAATAAATCGGGTGGATTCTCGGTCCATTTAAATTGAGGGATATTACAATGGTGATTTCTATTTATAACATATCCTCCCATATTAGGGAGCTATTATTAAATATTCCATTAATTTGGAATTCACCATAACACATTTGCAAAATATCCCATGCCATTGTTATCTCAATTCTTGGTCTCCAACCTTGCCCATAATTTCTTTCATCATTTTCCGGAGCTCCACCAAAAATCTCAACATTTTTGGAAACTTCAAAAACCAAGTCCTAGTTCAAACCCATTTGAGTGAAATTCAAATGAGTTTGAATTTACATCTTTCAACCATGGCCTTTTCTATTTTCTCGGAACAAGCACTTTCTTGTGGGTCCGGGAAAATTATCCGCGCATCCAATTTCTTCCAAAACACCTCCTTTCTTCTCTTTTCCTTCTTTGTTATTTTCTGTTTCTAGAGAATAAGAGAGAGGGAGAAGAGAGCCCGGCAGCCTAGCCAGGCAGGCCCATCTGCGCCTAGGCCCAGCCGCCTCTATAACCCTAGCCTGACCAAACCCTCCTCTCGATCGCTCCCTCGTTTCCTCACAGCGCCGCCACCCCTTCGTCTCGATCCCCGTCACAACACCATCTCTCTCCCGACCCCCAGCTCTCTCCCTTCGTTCTCCTCCTAGAGCCGCCACTCACAAGGAGAGAGAGGAGCAGAGCCCTCACGCCGCCCCTCCCCTATGCTTCTCCCGCTGCAAAGCTCCACCACGCCGGTGACCCCTCCGACCGCCTTGCCGCCTTCCCTGCACCCCTTCTCCTCCCTGACTTCTCCTCGCCCGCCTCCTCGTCTACCCAGCACCGCCGCCTCGCCAGCTCCTCCGCCGGATCTCGCCTCTGTCAGAGCCGGCAGCAGCAACAGCTGCACCCTCCCCGATGCCATCTCGTGCTCGCCTCCGACCCGATTCGCTGCCGCTGCCATCCTTCGCGCCTCTACGCGGTTCCCCTCTCCGCACCTCTCCGAGCAGGAGCTCCGCCTCCCTTGCTCCGCGCTAACCGGTGCCGAGCGCTGCTCCTGCCGGCCTCCTCGTGCCCATCCACCCCTGCTGGCGCTGCTCAGCTCCGGCCCCGACCTCCATCTCTCAACAGCAGCGTTTCCCATTGCTATTTCGCCCGTGCTGGTGAACCCTCGGGCCGCCGCGTTGCCATTCGCCGGAGATCGCGCCGCCTTCTTGCCCGACATCGCGACCTCCCCTCCATGGCCACCTCTGCTCGCGTCGCCCTCCCTGCGTGTCCCACACATGGTGCCGTTTTCACGGTACCTCCCCGAACAGGAGCAACTTTCGATCGCCAAGCACCCTTTGGATACGCCAAGGTCGACTACGCCTGATGATGCGAAAAGTACCTCTACTGATGACTCGAACGTCTATGAACCGTGTACCACGACGAACATGTACGGCTACACGACGTACCACCAAGACCCTGAACAACTACCGTAGCCACATGAACAACTACTTCCCACGACGACCCGTGAACGACTACTTCCTCTACATCGTACCGAACTCGACCCGCTCCGAAAATGCACGCTTCGAAGGTATAACCTCGAGACGTCGCCCGTGAAAGAATGCATGTTGTATGAGATGCTCGTGTTTGCACCGTGCCCGTTTGCTTCATGCACGTTCCTCCTCGTTTGCCATGCCGTCGACCTGTGGGAACCCCGTAACCGGGATCACCCCACCATGTTCCGCACATCCGCACACTTCTCATTTGCATCGGTATCTCCTCAAGTTACCAGAACCGGAATGTTGCCGTGGCAGCATTTCCGTTTCACCGTCGTGGCACCCTTTTCGTTCCGCCAAGGTGACAAATGCTTCATAACATGCTCATGTCAACATTTTCATAAAAATTGCATAAGACTTGCATATGTCATTCGTATCATGATAACAACATTTAAAATGTTTAAAATTGTTGTTTGCTTTATATTGCTAAATGACATATGGGGATTTTCCGGAATTGTTGTTTGTTGTTCCGGCCTCATTTAAACTTGCCTAGATAGGTAGTTTAATTGTGCTTCACCTCATGCCATGTTTAACAACATTTAATATTGTTGTGTACCTAAACGAGAGTGAACTAAATAACTCGAATGTGGTGTTTCGTCAATATGCAACTCGTTGCATATTGAGCTCCACTTAACTTGTAGTATTGTTTGTTGCACTTTGCCATGCTTCGCCATGCTTTTAAACCAGACATGCATCATACTTGTTTGTGCATCATGACATGTTTATGCTTGTGCATTTACCATGTTGTTTGTTTCTTTTCAGTGTTGCTTCTTAGTTCCGGTAATGTTGCGATTGTGAGGATTCGTTCGACTACTCCCGTTCGTCTTCTTCATGGACTCGTTCTTCTTCCTAGCGGGATTTTAGGCAAGATGACCGCTGCCCTGGATCTCACTACTATCATTGCTATGCTAGTTGCTTTGTTCTATCGCTATGCTGCGTTACCTATCATTTGCTCTTCAAGCCTCCCAAATTGCCATGAACCTATAACCTTTGACACCCTTCCTAGCAAACCGTTGTTTGGCTATGTTACCGCTTTTGCTCAGCCCCTCTTATGGCGTTGTTAGTTGCAGGTGAAGTTGAAGATTGCTCCATGGTGGACAGGGTTATGTTGGGATATCACAATATCTCTTATATTATTAATGCATCTATATATTTGGTAAAGGGTGGAAGGCTCGGCCTTATGCCTGGTGTTTTGTTCCACTCTTGCCGCCCTAGTTTCCGTCATACCAGTGTTATGTTCCCGGATTTTGCGTTCCTAACGCGGTCGGGTGATTTATGGGACCCCCCTGACAGTTCGATTTGAATAAGACTCCTCCAGCAAGGCCCAACTTTGGTTTTACCATTTGCCTCACCTATTACCCTTTTTCCCTTGGAAGTTGCGCATCCCAAGGGTCATCTTTATTTTAGCCCCCCCGGGCCAATGCTTGTCTAAGTGTTGGTCCAAACTAGAGCCACTTGCAGCGCCACCTCGGGGAAACTTGAGGGCTGGTTCTAGTTGTACGTAGTGCTCATCCGGTCGTGGCCTGAGACGAGATATGCGTGGCTACTATCAGGATGTCGGCACACCGGGAGGTCTTGCTGGTCTTGTTTTATTACTGTCGAAATGTCTTGTAGCCGGGATTCCGAGACTGATCGGGTCTTCCCGGGGAGAAGGAATATCCTTCGTTGATCGTGAGAGCTTATCATGGGCTAAGTTGGGACACCCCTGTAGGGTATAAACTTTCGAGAGCCGTGCCCGCGGTTATGTGGCAGATGGGAATTTGTTAATGTCCGGTTGTAGACAACTTGACACCAAATCTGAATTAAAACGCATCAACCGTGTGTGTAGCCGTGATGGTCTCTTCTTGGCGGATTCCGTGAAGTGAACACGGTTTCTGGGTTATGTTTGACGTAAGTAGGAGTTCAGGATCACCTCTTGATCATTGCTAGCTTCACGACCGTTCCTTTGCTTCTCTTCTCGCTCTTGTTTGCGTATGTTAGCCACCATATCTTGCTTAGTCGCTGCTGCAACGTCACCACTTTACCCCTTCCTTTCCCATTAAGCTTTGCTAGTCTTGATACCCATGGTAATGGGATTGCTGAGTCCTCGTGGCTCACAGATTACTAGAACAACAGTTGCAGGTACAGATTGCGCTGATCATGACGCGAGAGCGATGTTTGCTTGTTTTGGAGTTTATTCTTCTGCTTCTTCTTCGATCAGGGGATAGGTTCCAAGTCGGCAGCCTGGGCTAGCAGGGTGGATATTGTTTGAGTTTCTGTTTATGATTCATCCGTAGTCGGATGTTGTTCTTGTATGTTGTATTGTTGTATTCATGTGACATTGTATGTATCGGATGTATCCCCACTATTATGTAATGTTGATGTAATGATATCCACCTTGCAAAAGCGTCTTCAAGATGCGCTTCTATCCTTGGTGGGACCTTCGAGTTCCTTTAGGATAGGGTCGCATCTTGGGCGTGACAAGTTGGTATTAGAGCCTCGACCGACCGTAGGAGCCCCCTTGATTGTTGGCCGTTGTTGAGTCTAGAAGAAAACTATTTTGAGTCTTAGGATTATATATATCAGAGAGTAGGAATTCTTTTTACTCCTCAGCCCCTTCGTCGCTCTGGTGAGGTGTCCTGACATAGATGTTTTGTCTTTCCTCTCCTCAAATTTCACTAATTTTTTTTAGGATCACGCGGGTATCTTTGAATCGTTCCGATATTCTTATGACGAGAACATTGTTCTTGGTGCCTCCTGACATTTAGGGGTTATGGCAGTGTCCCGAGGAGTTGAGCTCCGAGGTGTTGTCGTCATAATTTTATCGTTGCAGTTCTGGAATACCTGAGTTTTGCCGACATCGAAAATCTCTTTCATGCAGTTGTTGGTGAGATAACCTCGACGTCACCCAGTACTGGGGAGTTCGGGAGTATTGCCATAGCTCGTATAACGGATGCTTTTCGAAGGTTGAGGTACAGGATTTCCAGAGTTTTCTTGGTTATGTGTTGACGGATGGATACAGCTGGATGTAGGGATTGTTAGTTTGGGTGAGATATATTGCTTCCCCTGTATCCCCAACACCAGATTGCATAACCAGAAAGTTTCGGGAGTTTATAGGTGGGAATTCAAGTAGCTCTTAGAATATCTTTCCGACAGATGTATGATATGAGATTGGGGTTCGACGTCTAGTGGTCCGCCTATCCACAATTGGTTTTACAGTGGTCTCGTTGTGTCTTAAAGAATCCTTGGCTATGCCGATTCGGGGACACTTCGTATGTCATGTGCACTGCCTTGCACATAATGGTGCTGTACGATTGAGCCCGTGTGGGCCCCACCACGAAAACTTTGGACGAAATCTCTATCATATGTTTGTTCCGGCTTATTCTGCAAGCCAAATCCTTTGTTTTGTGTTATATGTGGTATTCGAGTTGCTTCAAAGTCAAATGTTGAATCCATACCTTTCCTAAACGGTGTTCTCATATTGCTATGTGAATACTAATCCTTTTTGTTCATTGAGGTTGTCATGTTAATCCTTTTCCAACCGGTGCACTTCTCTTCGAGATGATCCCATCATTCTCCCCATCCGCAAGATCAATTCTAAGTTTTCTCAACGGTGTTTGTTTCGTTCATCCCAAGTTGTCTTTGTTTTCCCCACCCTCCCACCCTTTTCTTCAAGGACTCATTTATTTTAATCAAGTATCCGTTTATTCATGTGAAGTAACTTCACTCTTTTCAATCAATGTTCTGATCCGGTGATCCCTCGTGAAGATGCTCACGAGCTTCAAGTTCATCATCCTTCATTTTTTTCTTCTCTGATGGATTCAATTCAAGCTTTCAGTGTTGATCATATTCCTTTCCTCGTGTCAAATGCTTTCTCATGCTGGTGCACCTCTCAATCACTCACCTCTTGCTATTTATTTATTCCAGAGTGTTGAAGATATCTCAGAAGACTTGTGTTTCCATTCTCAATCCGTTTAAGATATCTCGAGATTGTTATCTCGTTCAAGCCATTTAATTCTACCGGTGCAATCTTTATTTCAAGCAATCCTTCAACGATGTTTCTTTCGAGTGGGCCCTAACCCACATGTCTTTTCCCAGGATCTTACCTGACTCTTCTAATTATCCCGAAGTTATTCTCAAATTCTTTTCAAGTGTGACGTAAGAATGGATCCCATCAGTCACATGCCTTCTCCAAGATCGATTTCAAATTATTTTTCCTTGTTGGCTCAACCTCTTTGTTTTTCATTCTCCCGGAGTATCTCCACAATTCAGGGTGGTTCCCATCAACATTATCAACATTTGAAGACCGAAGAAGAGTTCCTCTTAAATCCTTACCATTTCTTCCAAAGATTCATGGTTCTAGTTTCATGCCATCCTCATAATTGTTTTGATTGTGACAATTTTTTCTTACCATCCAGAGCATTTCATGAGTTGTTTTCCATTTCTTTCCTCCGAAGGCCATCATGTCATAATTCTTCATTCTCAGTGTGTAGTTATCGTTCTCCAAATCTTACCGGTGAATCGTTTAAATATCCTCTAATCAGTTCATGATCTCTTCGTTCTCATATATCTAAATCCCCTCAAGTATCTTCATTCCTTTTCCAATTCTTCCTGGTGAATTGTGCCTTTGCTACTTTCATTTTTCAATTCTTATGGTGGTTCGTTCAAGATTTCACTTCCTTCGTTATCATATTAATTCATTCGTTGTTTTCCAAATCTCACCGGTGGTTCCATCAATACCTTCTCAAGTTTGCGCTATCTCTATCCTTTTTCAATGGAAATAAGTAGTATGCCAAATCCGTTGCTTGTCATCAATTTAAATTGGTGAAGGATAAGCATAACGTAATTCTTATTATTGTTTCATCCTAGTGATTAATTGTTTCCTTTGGAGTTTGTTCTTCAGGAATAAATTCTCGGTTCTAAGATCATCTTTTCTTTTCGGAGTTCCATGTTCTCTCAGTTATATCATCGCGAAGCTCCATCTAAATCATGGCAAGGCTTCACCTTGTGTTTTCAACTTCCCTTTCTTTTTTTATCATCCTTTTATTACCGGAGTTCTTCATTGAGGCTCTACATGGTGGTTCATCAAGGATTCTCTTCATTCTTCAATTGTTCTTCAAGATTTCTCTCGAAGTTATGACCCGCCAAGCTACACTCTAAAATAAACATGGTGCTCAACACATGTTGTTTCTGAGGAGTTCAAGTATTCTTCATCTTGCATTCCGAAGTGCAATTCTTTCTACCTTATCTTTTGAGGTGGTGTTATGTCACTCTTGACAATTTCCTTCATGTTTCGTGATTCACATGTTGTCAAGAATGAGGTATTTTAAATCCATCAATCTCTTTGTTGGAGTTATCTTGGTAAATATTTCACCTAAAGCCTTCCCTACGGACTGTTGCCATTGTGGTGCTTATCAATGATCGAAGTTATCTCTCTAACATCTTGGTGAAGAAGTTTTCATCTCTTTGGTGCACTCGATCAAATCAATGATTTCCATTAGTGGCCAGTTGTCACCCCATAATTTTGAGATGTTTTCCATAAGCCCACAACAAGCTTGTTCTTTTCGTTGTTGATTTTCCAACAACTCCGTTCAATTCTTCTTTGCAAGGATGCTTTCCAAGCTCATTTGTGGCAGAAGTTGGCATTTTCTTCTCCATTCTTTTATTTCAATGATTTATCTTCTATTCCTTCTTCCGAAGGCATTGTGATGTTGCTCTTTTCACTCATCATCTCCAATTGTGAGGATCATGTTCTTTTCGTGCTTATCCATTTAACCGGAGTGTTGTGTTCTCATTCAAGTTCTTTCATCTTATCAAGTTTTGCCTCTCTTTTCAACCTGAGTGCTGTCTGAAATCCTTCTTACCCATTGTGCCATTCTTTCAATAGTTCTGGAGGCAGTGTGTTGTTGATTTCATCAAGTATACTCTCATCTTGTCAAGTTCATGTTCAATTCCTTCCATTTAGAGTCGGAGTGCTGTCCAAATTATATCAATCTTATTCCTTCTCTATCTAGTTTTAACCGGAGTGTTTTCAACTTTCCTCATCTTCGTTGCTTTCTTCCTTTCATTTTGCTCAACATCTCAAGGTTCATGGTTTCACTCGTTTGTCGAAGAAGCAACTTAGTTTACCTCTTATCTTCCTCTTCCTTTTTCCTCCAGTGCCATCCTAGATCTCGGGACGAGATCCTCTCGTAGTGGTGGAGTGTTGTAACGCCCCGGATGCAACTTTCCATATCCGTAACTCCAACTCTTGCCTTTTCCGGAGATGTGATATGTTATTTCCTTCGTGGTTAGGTTTTTTTCTTCGTTTTGCTTTTTGTTCATGTCATGCATTCATCATTGCATCATTTGCATTGCATCATGTCATCATGCAACCCTTTTAAAAACTCAACTAAATAAATCGGGTGGATTCTCGGTCCATTTAAATTGAGGGATATTCACAATGGTGATTTCTCTTTATAACATATCCTCCCATATTAGGGAGCTATTATTAAATATTCCATTAATTTGGGATTCACCATAACACAATTGCAAAATATCCCATGCCATTGTTATCTCAATTCTTGGTCTCCAACCTTGCCCATAATTTCTTTCATCATTTTCCGGAGCTCCACCAAAAATCTCAACATTTTTGGAAACTTCAAAAACCAAGTCCTAGTTCAAACCCATTTGAGTGAAATTCAAATGAGTTTGAATTTACATCTTTCAACCATGGCCTTTTCTATTTTCTCGGAACAAGCACTTTCTTGTGGGTCCGGGAAAATTATCCGCGCGTCCAATTTCTTCCCCAACACCTCCTTTCTTCTCTTTTCCTTCTTTGTTATTTTCTGTTTCTAGAGAATAAGAGAGAGGGAGAAGAGAGCCCAGCAGCCTAGCCAGGCAGGCCCATACACGCCTAGGCCCAGCCGCCTCTATAAGCCTAGCCCGACCGAACCCTCCTCTCGATCGCTCCCTCGTTCCCTCACAGCGCCGCCACCCCTTCGTCTCGATCCCCGTCACAACACCATCTCTCTCCTGACCCCCAGCTCTCTCCCTTCGTTCTCCTCCTAGCGCCGCCACTCACAGGGACAAAGAGGAGCAGAGCCCTCACGCCGCCCCTCCCCTATGCTTCTCCCGATGCAAAGCTCCACCACGCCGGTGACCCCTCCGACTGCCTTGCCGCCTTCCCTGCACCCCTTCTCCTCCCTGACTTCTCCTCGCCCGCCTCCTCGTCTACCCAGCACCGCCACCTCGCCGAGCTCCTCCGCCGGATCTCGCCTCTGTCAGAGCCGGCAGCAGCAACAGCTACACCCTCCCAGATGCCATCTCGTGCTCGCCTCTGACCGATTCACTGCCGCCGCCATCCTTCGCGCCTCTACGCGGTTCCCCTCTCTGCACCTCTCCGAGCAGGAGCTCCGCCTCCCCTGCTCCGCGCTAACCGGTGACGAGCGCTGCTCCTCCCGGCCTCCTCGTGCCCATCCACCCCTGCTGGCGCTGCTCAGCTCCGGCCCCGACCTCCATCTCTCGACAGCAGCGTTGCCCATTGCTATTTCGCCCGTGCTGGTGAACCCTCGGGCCGCCGCGTTGCCATTCGCCGGAGATCGTGTCGCCTTCTTGCCCGACATCGCGACCTCCCCTCCATGGCCACCTCTGCTCGCATCGCCCTCCCTGCGTGTCCCACACATGGTGCCATTTTCATGGTACCTCCCCGAACAGGAGCAACTTTGGATCGCCAAGCACCCTTTGGATACGCCAAGGTCGACTACGCCTGATGATGCGAAAAGTACCTCTACCGATGACTCGAACGTCTACGAACCGTGTACCACGACGAACATGTACGGCTACACGACGACCCGCCAAGACCCTGAACAACTACCGTCGCCACGTGAAGAACTACTTCCCACGACGACCCATGAACGACTACTTCCTCTACATCGTACCGAACTCGACCCGCTCCGAAAATGCACGCTTCGAAGGTATAACCTCGAGACGTCGCCCGTGAACGAATGCATGTTGTATGAGATGCTCGTGTTTGCACCGTGCCCGTTTGCTTCATGCACGTTCGTCCTCGTTTGCCATGCCGTCGACCTGTGGGAACCCCGTAACCGGGATCACCCCACCATGTTCCGCACATCCGCACACTTCTCATTTGCATCGGTATCTCCTCAAGTTACCAGATCCGGAATGTTGCCGTGGCACCATTTCCGTTTCACCGCCGTGGCACCCTTTTTGTTCCGCCATGGTGACAAATGCTTCATAACATGCTCATGTCAACATTTTCATAAAAATTGCATAAAACTTGCATATGTCATTCACATCATGATAACAACATTTAAAATGTTTAAAATTGTTGTTTGCTTTATATTGCTAAATGACATATGGGGATTTTCCGGAATTGTTGTTTGTTGTTCCGGCCTCATTTAAACTTGCCTAGATAGGTAGTTTAATTGTGCTTCACCTCATGCCATGTTTAACAACATTTAATATTGTTGTGTACCTAAACGAGAGCGAACTAAATAACTCGAATGTGGTGTTTTGTCAATATGCAACTCGTTGCATATTGAGCTCCACTTAACTTGTAGTATTGTTTGTTGCACTTTGCCATGCTTCGCCATGCTTTTAAATCGTACATGCATCATACTTGTTTGTGCATCATGACATGTTTATGCTTGAGCATTTACCATGTTGTTTGTTTCTTTCCGGTGTTGCTTCTTAGTTCCGGTAATGTTGCGATTGTGAGGATTCGTTCGACTACTCCCGTTCGTCTTCTTCATGGACTTGTTCTTCTTCCTAGCGGGATTTCAGGCAAGATGACCGCTACCCTGGATCTCACTACTATCATTGCTATGCTAGTTGCTTCGTTCTATCACTATGCTGCATTGCCTATCATTTGCTCTTCAAGCCTCCCAAATTGCCATGAACCTATAACCTTTGACACCCTTCCTAGCAAACCGTTGTTTGGCTATGTTACCGCTTTTGCTCAGCCCCTCTTATAGCGTTGTTAGTTGCAGGTGAAGTTGAAGATTGCTCCATGGTGGACAGGGTTATGTTGGGATATCACAATATCTCTTATATTATTAATGCATCTATATATTTGGTAAAGGGTGGAAGGCTCGGCCTTATGCCTAGTGTTTTGTTCCACTCTTGCCGCCCTAGTTTCCGTCATACGGGTGTTATGTTCCCTGATTTTGCGTTCCTAACGCGGTCGGGTGATTTATGGGACCTCCCTGACAGTTCGCTTTGAATAAGACTCCTCCAGCAAGGCCCAACTTTGGTTTTACCATTTGCCTCACCTATTACCCTTTTCCCCTTGGGAGTCGCGCATCCCAAGGGCCATCTTTATTTTAGCCCCCCCCCCCGGGCCAATGCTTGTCTAAGTGTTGGTCCAAACTAGAGCCACTTGCAGCGCCACCTCGGGGAAACTTGAGGGCTGGTTCTAGTTGTACGTAGTGCTCATCCGGTCGTGGCCTGAGATGAGATACGCGCGGCTACTATCAGGATGTCGGCACGCCGGGAGGTCTTGCTGGTCTTGTTTTGTTACTGTCGAAATGTCTTGTAGCCGGGATTCCGAGACTGATCGGGTCTTCCCGGGGAGAAGGAATATCCTTCGTTGATCGCGAGAGCTTATCATGGGCTAAGTTGGGACACCCCTGCAGGGTATAAACTTTCGAGAGCCGTGCCCGCGGTTATGTGGCAGATGGGAATTTGTTAATGTCCGGTTGTAGAAAACTTGACACCAGATCCGAATTAAAACGCATCAACCGTGTGTGTAGCCATGATGGTCTCTTCTCGGCGGAGTCCGTGAAGTGAACACGGTTTCTGGGTTATGTTTGACGTAAGTAGGAGTTCAGGATCACCTCTTGATCATTGCTAGCTTCACGACCGTTCCTTTGCTTCTCTTCTCGCTCTTGTTTGCGTATGTTAGCCACCATATCTTGCTTAGTCGCTCCTGCAACCTCACCACTTTACCCCTTCCTTTCCCATTAAGCTTTGCTAGTCTTGATACCCATGGTAATGGGATTGCTGAGTCCTCGTGGCTCACAGATTACTACAACAACAGTTGCAGGTACAGATTGCGCTGATCATGATGCGAGAGCGATGTTTGCTTGTTTTGGAGTTTATTCTTCTGCTTCTTCTTCGCTCAGGGGATAGGTTCCAGGTCGGCAGCCTGGGCTAGCAGGGTGAATATTGTTTGAGTTTCTGTTTATGATTCATCCGTAGTCGGATGTTGTTCTTGTATGTTGTATTGTTGTATTCATGTGACATTGTATGTATCGAATGTATCCCCACTATTATGTAATGTTGATGTAATGATATCCACCTTGCAAAAGCGTCTTCAAGATGCGCTTCTATCCTTGATGGGACCTTCGAGTTCCTTTAGGATAGGGTCGCATCTTGGGCGTGACATGTTTTGAGGAAGGTATATAGTGGGTGTATGGTACCGGCGAAAGTTGCGTGGCACAAGAGAGGCTAGCAATGGTGGAAGGGTGAGAGTGCGTATAATCCATGGACTCAACATTAGTCATAAAGAACTCATATACTTATTGAAAAAATCTACAAGCCATTGAAAACAAAGTACTACGCGCATACTCCTAGGCGGATAGATTGGTAGGAAAATACCATCGCTCGTCCCCGATCGCCACTCATAAGGAAGACAATCAATAAATAAAATTGTGCTCCTAGTTCATCACAAAGCAGTTCACCATACATGCATGCTACGGGAATCACAAGCTTCAACACAAGTATTCTTTAAATTCATAATTACCCAACTAGAATGAATCTAATATAACCACCTCTATTTCTCAAAACAATTATCAAGCATCAAATTGATCATAGCATCCAATTCACTTTCTATGATAGTTTTTTATTATACCCAACTTGGATGCCCATCATTCTAGGACCAATTTTATAACCGTAGCAAATACCATGCTGTTCTATAAGACTCTCAAAATAATATAAGTGAAGCATGAGAGATCAACAATTTTTCAAGCCACCGCCATGCTCTAAAAGATATAAGTGAAGCACTAGAGCAAAAACTATCTAGCTCAAAAGATATAAGTGAAACACATAGAGTATTCTAATAAATTCCAATCAAGTGGGTTTCTCCCAAAAGGTGTGTACAGCAAGGATGATTGTGGTAATATAAAAAGCAAAGACTAATATCATACAAGACGCTCCAAGCAAAACACATATCATGTGGCGAATAAAAACATAGCTCCAAGTAAAGTTACCGATAGACGAAGACGAAAGAGGGGATGCCTTCCGGGGCATCCCCAAGCTTAGGATTTTGGTTATCCTTGAATATCTTGGGGTGCCATGGGAATCCCAAGCTTAGGATCTTGCCACTCCTTATTCCATAGTCCATCAAATCTTTACCCAAAACTTGAAAACTTCACAACACAAAACTCAACAGGAAATCTCATAAGCTCCGTTAGTGCAAGAAAGAAAAACCACCACATAAGGTACTGTAATGAACTCATTCTTTATTTATATTGGTGTTAAACCTACTGTATTCCAACTTCTCCATGGTTCATACCACTTAATACTAGCCATAGATTCATCAAAATAAGCAAACAACACACGAAAAACAGAATCTGTCAAAAACAGAACAGTCTGTAGCAATCTGTAACTCTCGAATACTTATGGAACTCTAAAAATCCTAAAAAAATAGGAAGTCCTGAGAAATTTGTCTATTGATCTACAGCAAAAATAATCAACGCAAAATCACGTTTCAGTGAATTACTGAAATTTTTTTTGTGCGCGCAAAGTTTCTGTTTTTCAGCAGAATCAAATTAACTATCACCATAAGTTATCCTATAGGTTCTCCTTGGCACAAACACTAATTAAAACATGAAAACACATCTAAATAGAAGCTAGATGAAAAATTTATTGCTAAACAGAAGCAAAAAAATTGGGTTGCCTCCCAACTAGCGCTATCGTCTAACGCCCCTAGCTAGGCATAAAAGCAAGGATAGATCTAACGAGTGCCATGTCCGCCCTCGCCGTCGCGCCTCTTGCTGTATCGATGTTGAAGTTGCATGGGTCCTGCTTTGCTCGGACTTCTTGACGATGTGGCGGATTCGTCGGGGTACGCAAGGGTTCGCCTCGCGGGAGTATTTTTATGGAGACTGGCGTCGGTGTAAAACCAACACTCAATCATAACGGCAATGCCGGTGTGGTTGGCACCTTGTCTCGGCTGGATGCCAAATTTACGATAGTTCGTCAAGACAAAGGACGCCGCCTCATGGGGCCATCGAAACTTAGTGTTGGTGAAGCCATGTCGCCTCCTCGCCATCTCGCCTCGTCTTCATGGGCTTTGGGCCTCGGAGAGCGCCGTGTGTCGCCATCTTCTTCACATCATGGGCTCCGTGTTGCGGGCAGCGCCGAGGGCGTGTGTCATCTTTATGGCTCTGGGTCGCGAGCTCCATCCTGACGAGGTAGACATTGGTGGTGATGTCTCGTGAGCTCCACGCCTCCGTCCTCTGCGGCACAAGCTTGATGATATTGATGACGGATGTCATCCTGGCAAGCTCCACGTCCTTGTTGTCCTCCACGGCACATGGCAGCATCCTCGCAGGCTCCATGCCTCTGGGGTCCAACTTGATGATGTTGACATTGGTGGCATCCTCCTTGCGAGCTCCACACCACGATCCTCCGCGGTACCGGGTTGATGATGTTGGCGATGTGCGTCGTCTTGGCGAACTCCCCGTCCTTGTTGTCTTTCGTGGCACGCGGAGACCGGCATCCCTGTGAGCTCCACGCCTCCGGGCTCCATCTTAACAAAGTAGACGTCGGCGGCATCCCCAACGGGCTGGACGCCTCTGTCCCCTAGCTCCAGCATGACGAAGTAGATGGCAGGCGTCCTCCTTGCGAGTTCCCCATCATGACCCTTGCAGCACCAGGTTGATGATGTAGACATTGGCGTCGTCTTGGTGAACTCCGTGGAGCCATGCACTGCCACACGACGGCGGCATCCTCGCGAGCCTCCATGGCGCCGACTTGATGAAATTGACACTGGCGTCGTCTTGGCGAACTCCGCGCCATGATCCACCGCGGCACGATGGCGGCATCTGCGCGAGCCTCCGTACCTTCGTCCTCCATTGCGCTAGCTTGATGAAGAAAAACAAGGGTGTCATCCTAGCGAGCTCCATGTCGCCATCCACGGCGGCATCCTCGCGAACCTCACACCTCTGGGGCTCGAGCTTGATGAAGTAGACGTCGTTGGCCTTATCACCAAGGGAGGCCATCACCAGGACTCTAGCGGTCTGCGTGCCGGCAGCACCGCTGGTATGGCGTCATCTTCAAGTCTTGGCACGGTGAAGTACAAGAATAGCCCCGCCGTCTTGGTGAGCATGAAGAAGTTAGCGGAAGCAAGCTGCGTGATGGAGGGCCGATGATGTCGTCTCCAAGAGCGGCCATCATACTGGCTGGAGGACTAGCGCGTCGTCCTCCTAGGCGCCCACTCGCATGGCAAACACCTCCTCCATGCTCAGGACATATTGCTGCTGGACCATGCTTAGGACATGCTTCTCCTGGACCATCATGCACGTGCATGTGTATCTTGTCATGCGTACAAAAGGAAATAGATGTATATATGTGCTGACCTGAGGTGCAAGCTCCTTCTCAGCGCACCGTCCCTTCGACTGGTCATCTCCTTCAAGCCTTGGCGCACGCGCCACCGCCGTATAGGCAAGCAACGTGTGTGCTGCCCGACAAGAGCGCCACCATGGTTCGCGCGTCTTTGCGTGGAGGGCGTACGCCGGCCTCCTCGTCTCCACTGCATCCGGTCTTTGCCTGGCCCCTTCATTTCTTCTATATTTATAAGACAGGAGGGCTGGTGCTTGTACGCAGCCGCGGCTAATTCCTTCCTTCTATTCTTCTTCTTGATGTCCAAGTCTGCACAAGGAAAAGGAAACAAACCAATACATGCCTTGTCGCTTCAAACATGCCTTTCAACAGAAATCGATGTGGTTAGTTGAGTTTTGTTTTTCTAAACTCGTAGCTTGCCAATTATACGACCATACATCCGGCTGCTCCCGTGCATGCTTCTTTTTTTCAAAGTGTAGCTTGCGTCAGGTATTCGGATGCGTACATGTCTGTCCCTGCCGGCCGGTCACATATACTTGAATACTCATATTGTACGATCTATACATATAGCGGGTATTTGGGTACATACGGATGCGAGCTTGCTGGTATATACATACAAGAATACATAGATACGTACGTAAGCTAGCTAAGTCACCTACTTACATGTGGCCACAAACTTGTGCATGCACATATTAGTTGCACCAAATTTCATGCATGTCCCTGCCATGCAAAATTATTTTGCTATTGCATAATGATTTGCCTTTTCTTATATAGCCTGCATCAAACCTCATTAGGTTTTTTTGCAATGGTGCACAAAAACTCGTCGAACAAATGCCCCCTTGTCGAGTCGACCTTGAATGCGAAGCAAATTGAGCTTGACTCGACGAAATACTCTTTCTTTTCATGGCGCATAATTCATATGCAGCCCGAAGAACCGGTTTCGAGTTGACATTTCCGTGACCATGCGCGTGCCATTCCAAAGATGATTCATTAGAAACAATGTATCTTAGTGTAGGTATATCCATCCACACTTGTGTTATCTAGGGTGCTCGCTGGATCGTATATCAAGCACGATGCCAGCCAACGAGGTAACCTTATCCCGTCTTCATTCCATGGCGAACTAACATGCCTTGGCCTGAAAACAAGAATAAACAAAATTTGCCAATCTCGTAGGGTTTCACATATTCACGCTAGCCGCACTAGCGCATTACACTGCTCCCATGATCGCCTTGTGTTGATGTAGGTGAAGCATCGGTAGACCGTCGACAGCTCCCCTTCGTTGAGCGAACCGTCACACCATCCATGGTGTGACAATTTTGGTTGTGCGGCGGGACGCCATCGGCCTTACGAATAATTGAGGGGTTGACGTTGCCCCCATGCTTCATTGTTGTTGGAGGCGGGGTTGCGGAGACAAATCGGCGCCACCTTCATGAGTGTACAAATGTCTTCTTCCAGCGGCCATCATACATGTGGGTGTAGAAGAATGGTTGCCGGGGTGTTGTCGGCGTTGTCAGGGAAACATGGGTATTCCTGCCCCTAAACACCCATGATGTTGTTCAATATAGTGATTTGTTGTCGGAATGCCTTCGAAGATGACAGAAAACGCCTCTGCATGGCTGCAAAGATGTTGGAGGAGCACAACTAGGAACACCAAAAGAAAACAGGCGAAAAAGAGAGGGGAAAAAATTTGTGGTTTTTAAAATGTTGGCTTTCCCATTATACACTAGCTATAGGCGTGATATTCGAGAAGGCTACCGAAGGACATGTCATTGGGAACCATTGAAAGACCTTGACGATTGCAACTCAACAACTTAAATAGCTTTGGTGTACGTGTATGAAGATGCCGTGTTTCAGGATGCTTCCGAGAGGCAACAAAAATTCATACTCTAGCCCATCATCATACCGAGGGCCCCCACAGCTCAACATGCCCGCTGCACATGCCTCATGAACCTAGAGACTTAGGTATGATAGGTTTAGGGGAAATGGTTTTGGCACAACGGCTTGACGATCTTTCTTCGTGCAAATTGAGGGGTGGTGAACAGCTACCTCCCTCCTTCCTTCCACTAGGTCCCTTTCTGCTTGGGACCACTTGATTGCTTCTTTTACTGTTGGGATTTTTCTTGAATTTGCTTCTCGGACTTTTGGAATTTTATTGTGATTGCTCACACGGATGATTGATTGGCCGCGAACTTCATGGACTTGCTTTGACATTCGGGTGAAACTTCTTGAGGACTCTTCTTCCAGGATTCTTAGGGACCCACCTAGAGAACTTGGAAGGCAACTGTTTACCTCTGTGGACTAGGAAAACCCTCTAGCACATTATCTGGGGCTTTTGGTGACGCGCCCCAGGGTTTCCATGTGACTACGCACCAAACCAACTTGTGTTGGGTCAGGCAGACCTCCATGATCTTTTCCTATAGTCTTCCCTGGAGTGCGAGCCTCTATGAACACGAGGCATGGCTGGAAACATGAAGAGCGCGGGGTCTCAATACTCAAAAGTTCCCACATAATCATCTCCGCTGTCTCCAAAAGCATACACTTGGTACGTGTCGTGCATTGTGGGTGTAGGAGCTGCTCCACCTGCAAATCGACACATTGTGCCACCCTCCAACAAGTCCCAGGGTAGCCAAAACTTCAATCAACAGTGTAGTGTGATAGGGGAAAACCAATTTTTTGTTGGACTTAGTCCGTAAAAATTGGGGAAAACTAGATATATCCACGAAATGCAAAGGAGAATACACCATGGATCCAATAGCCCACAGAAAAAGTTTCCCCAATGGAAAACCGAAAGGCAACAAAAGAGGCAAGATTTTAGGAAAAATATTTTTTGAGGAACCTTCCGTTGATTGGGGGCATAGATCGGACTCCCTGGGAATCGACGAGCTGGTATGCTCCCCCGTCGTAGACTTGCTCGATGATGTATGGTCCTTCCCACTTTGGCTCGAACTTGGCCTTCGTCTTGTGAGTCACGACGCTAGGGCGCCTGAGCACAAGGACCAACTCGCCTTTTCATAAGACGTGTTGCTTGATGAGCCTGTCGTAGGGTCTCACCATATTCTGGCAGTAAAGCTCCAACTTCTGTAGGCCATGAAGTCGCCCCTCTTCAAGGGCTTCGAGCTCCTGAAACCACAGTTGCACCTGTTCGTCTTGGGTGATCTCATCTTGGATATCCACCCACAAAGAGGTTAGCTAGATCTCCAGTTCAAGGACGGCCTCACTCCCGTAAAAGAGAGAAAACGGGGTTGCCTGTGTTGGGGTATGGATCGTGTCGTGGTACGCCCACAAGGACTTGAAGAGATGGTCATGCTAGTCTCTCATGTTCCTTGTCACCGTATTTTTGAGTATCTTGCCGAGAGTCTTGTGGAAGGTTTTGATCGTGTCGATGGATTGGTGTAGATGGTGGGGATGTGGTGATGAAGTGAAGGGGAGAGCGGTACGCCCATCGCTCCGGCCATGCTTAGCCATATCCCTCTGTCTTTGTTGATTGTCTGATGATGAAGTGGGTGGCCTTCGCCTCGTCGGTGCCAGGCCTGGTGGTGTCCGCCTTGTTGGTGTCAGACTGGATAACTTGCCTTTGCCTCGTCGGTGCCTGGCAAGATATGGATTGCTTCATCGGAAAAAGACATGTCGATGGAGTATAGCTTTGCCTTGTCGGCGCTAAGACGATTTTGGGGAAGTGTGTTGATGTAGAAGTTGGAGTAGACTTGTGTGTTGCCGCACGACATCCGTGCTTAATGATGACGACAATACTAGCTCATCGATGTAGACCTTGGGGCATCAAAATTACGGGGGACGACTTCCGCTCGGTTTAGACAATTGGTGTAGAAGAATGGAGGCGTGCCGATGCAGTCCCCTCCCAATGAAGAGTTGATGTAGATTGCGACGCCGTGTCGATGTGGTGTACGTGGAAGAAGGAACCACCAGCCTCTTCTCTGACATGTGTCCGACATCAGCATCCATGGCTCCAAGGCAGATGTTGCGTCGTCCGCAGCCTCCGTTGGTGCGTGTAATCGATGTCACGTGTGGGCACCCGCAGAAGGAGGCACTGTCGACCTGTTCCGCGGCGCACGCCAGGCGTCGGCGTCCATGGATCTGCAGCCACTGTTACCTCATCCGCAACTTCCGTGCTGACTTCGGGTATGCCTTGTGCAGGACCCTCCTCGACGTGGCATCCATTGTTTCATGTGTCGCTGCCTCTGGTTGTGTGTGTATCCTCCATCGTAGCATACTCTGTGTTGATATAGCGTGTGGCGGCCTATATGAAAGAAGGCTTTGTTGGCCTCGCCCGCGGACATCTGTCATCGTCGGTCGCCGGCGTGTCATCCGTGACAATCCCGGCTATGAGTGCACCCAGCGTGTGGTCCTCCTTGACGCGGTGCCCACGGACTCCGTCTACGACCTTATAGTTGCTTCCCCTTCATTTCTTCTGCGTGTGGGGCGTACTATGTGTCTGCGGCTCCCCTCCGCCCATCTCCTTAGCTCCAGCATTGGCGTCATGAGGGTTGACCGGGGTACTCTCCTGCCAACACTAGTAGCATGTGTGGCCGCTGAAATTTCTTCACGACCTTGTGTACGCATGAATGGTCACACATGGACCCGTGCTTCACCCATATTCATTGGTAGGCCATCTGCAAGATAGAAAACAACACGAACATACCGTAACATGCATGGCATGTTCTTCTCCATGGCATGACCTCCAAATCCAGCACACAAGATGTGTGGGTGTCACGCCCAAGATGCCACCCTATCCTAAAGGACCTCGAAGGTCCCACCAAGGATAGAAGCGCATCTTGAAGACGCTTTTGCAAGGTGGATATCATTACATCAACATTAAATAATAGTGAGGATACATACAAAAGGCATACAATGCCACACGAATACAATATCATCATACAAGAGATCAACATCCGACTACGGATGATACATAAACAGAAACTCAAACAATATCCACCCTGCTAGCCCAGGCTGCCAACCTGGAACCTATCCCCTGATCGAAGAAGAAGCAGAAGAAGAACTCCAAAACAAGCAAACATCGCTCTCGCGTCAGGATCATCGCATAACCTGTACCTGCAACTATTGTTGTAGTAATCTGTGAGCCACGAGGACTCAGCAATCCCATTACCATGGGTATCAAGACTAGCAAAGCTTAATGGGAAAAGAAGGGGTAAAGTGGTGAGGTTGCAGCAGCGACTAAGCATGATATGGTGGCTAACATACGCAAATAAGAGCGAGAAGAGAAGCAAAGGAACGGTCGTGAAACTAGAAATGATCAAGAGGTGATCCTGAACACCTACTTACGTCAATCATAACACAGAAATCGTGTTCACTTCCCGGACTCCGCCAAGAAGAGACCATCACGGCTACACACGCGGTTGATGCGTTTTAATTCGGATCAGGTGTCAAGTTATCTACAACCGGACATTAACAAATTCCCATCTGCCACATAACCGTGGGCACGGCTCTCGAAAGTTTATACCCTGCAGGGGTGTCCCAACTTAGCCCATGACAAGCTCTCGCAATCAACGAAGGAATAGACCTTCTCCCAGGAAGACCCGCTCAGTCTCGGAATCCGGTTTTACAAGACATTTCGACAATGGTAAAACAAGACCAGCAAAGCCACCCGATGCGCCGACAATCCCGATAGGAGCTGCACATATCTCGTTCTCAGGGCAACACCGGATGAGACAGGCTACGAGTAAAACCAGACTTCGAGTTTCCCCGAGGTGGCCCCGCAGGCGGCTCGGTTCGGACCAACACTTAGACAAGCACTGGCCCGGGGGGGGCTAAAATAAATATGACCCTTGGGTTGGCCGACCCAGGGGAAGGGTATAGGTGGTGGTGAGGAAAATGGTAAAACCAAGGTTGGGCCTTGCTGGACAAGTTTTATTCAAAGCGAACTGTCAGGGGGGTCCCATAAATCACCCAACCGCGTTAGGAGCACAAAATCCGGGAACATAACACCGGTATGACGGAAACTAGGGCGGCAAGAGTGGAACAAAACACCAGGCATAAGGCCGAGCCTTCCACCCTTTACCAAATATATAGATGCATTAATAATATAAGAGATATTGTGATATCCCAACATAAACCCTGTCCACCATGGAGAAATCTTCAACTTCACCTGCAACTAGCAACGCTATAAGAGGGGCTGAGCAAAGCGGTAACATAGCCAAGCAACGGTTTGCATAGGAAAGGTGTCAAGGGTTAGAGGTTCATGGCAATATGGGATGGCTTGATGAACAAGTGATAGGTAGCGCAGCATAGTGATAGAACGAAGCAACTAGCATAGCAATGATAGTAGTGAGATCTAGGGTAGCGGTCATCTTGCCTGAAATACCGCAAGGAAGAAGAACGAGTCCATGAAGAAGATGAAGCCACGAAGACGAACCACACGTAGACGAACGAATCCTCACGATCGCAACGAAACGGGAACTATCGAGAAGAAGCACACAACATGGTAAACACACCACACATGAACAAGACATGATGCACAACAAGCATGATGCATGACAAGGATACATGAAGCTACTCATGGCAAGAGATAATGCAATCAAGAACAACACATCAAGTCAAGTTTAAATGAGGCCGGGAACAACATATAACAATTCCGGTAAGTCCTCATATGCAAATTTCGAAATTGGTCCAGAACTGAATAAACCTTATGTTCAAGTTGTTAAATAGCAAGTTAAGATGCACCACGATGAACTACACGAAATTCTAGTCAAGTTACATATAAAGTTCATTAGATTCGGAGCTACGACCTAGAAGATATGAGCAAAACAAGTTAAGCATGGCATTGGTGCAAAATGCATACAAACATCAAGCAAACACCTCAAAACAAGGATGCAACATGATAATATGAAGCTACATGCAAAATCAAGCAAGTTTCATATAGAACACACTCAAAACGGAGCAACGGTGTAACACATACACTCTATACAAGTCATAGCAACAATCTGACCATAACAGCAACTAGGCATATTGCAAGCATCAAAAAAATATGCTACATCACCCCAACATAATAACAAAAGGCATGGGCATGAGGTACAGGTAAAGCATAACAAAACATGAACACTGAGCTATCTCCAGAAACAACTAGAACATGCTCAAAAGGACATGGTAAGATTGCAAATAATAACAGTTTCAGACTTTAGCAGAAATAACATCAGGTTGCAATGTTTAGAGCTATCAAACAACATGTTACAGGAACATATAATGGCAAACAAAGGCATGGCATGATACTACCAAATGCATAGAACAACAGTCCCTTACTGACCATGAGCCAAAAAGGATCAGAAGATAAGATGGCACCCATGTAAACATGGCAAGTTATATTACAGATTCAAACATGGCAGGAACAACAATAAGTAGGCATGTTCGTGAGCTTGAACCACTCACTACAGAGCAATACATGGCATGGCAAGGCAACCAACAGTAATAAGGCATGTTTATGAAGCTAAGCATGGCAAGAGCAAGTTCATAGGGTGCATGGATCACTAGGAAAACACATGGGAACAAGTGAACTTAATGTTAACAGGCTGACAGCAACATTTTCAAGCAACTTTGGAGCAAGATATGAACAATATACAGCAAGCTATAAATGCAACCAGGGGCATGGATGGATATGACATAACATGTAGATCAAAACATGTTTATAGGACATCTCCAGATTATGCATAGAATGATTAGTAGAAGCATGTTAACATAGCATCACAAAATTACAGAATCTGTCTAGCAAAACAGCAACAGCAAGTACACTACTTAACAAGCTTGATTCACTCACCACAAGTCATTGCATGACAAGATAAGCATAGCATCATCAAGAAGACATGTTTATGTAACCAACCAAGGCAAGAACAAGACCATAGCATTCAAGTATCAACTATAGCAACCTGGGCCAAATTGAATAACAAGTAAACAATCTGCCAGGAAACATTTTGAAGCAAAAGTAGAGCACCAAAATAACATGCTAGACTACTCCATAATTGCAAACAAGGGCATGAATGGATAGACAATAACCATATGTTCAAAACACCCTTACTGAAGTATCTCAAAATATGCATGGATCTCTCTGTAGCATCAAGTTTACATGGCATCAAAATAACAGCAGAACAGGGACTAAAATCAGCAATATCACGAAGCCTAGTTTGCATGCTTGTGCTAGTCACCACATTGATCACAAAAATACATGGCATACACCCCTGGAAAGATGGCATGGCATAGATCAAAACACATGAAGACATCAACCTCATAGGATGCACACATCAATCATGGCAAAAATGACAAATGAGCAAGTTATAACAGTTTCAGCAGGTTAACATCAACATGCACTCTTCCAACAGCATTTCGGGCACCAAGATGAGCTCAAATGAAAATGATGCAATGGAATGAAATCTAGTACTCATCGAGGCGAACAATTTGACAAATTACATGCACGAAACGGAGCTACTGATGCAGAGATACAGCATGTCAAACATGGCATGTTTATGCAAAAATCTCGGGACTTAGCAAAATCGGGGACTACCTTGGATCCAGATCTGGATCGGGCAGCGCGGGCACGGACGACGAGGCGGGGCCGGACTCGGGCCACCGGAGTTGGAGAGGAGGGGGCCGGCCAGGGAGCTCACCGGAGCAGAGCGCCGGCCGGCGGGGAGGCGCGGCGACGCGGGGAGGCGCGGGCGGCGCCGGTCAGGGGCG